>NC_038243.2:19959156-20195408 GCF_000004515.6 Glycine max
ATCAAGGAATCCAATCCAAGATTCAAGATTCAAGAGAAGATAGCAAGAAGCAACAAGTCAAGACTTCATATAGGATAAGTATTAAAAGAATTTTTCAAAAACCAAATAGCACAGTTTTGTTTTAGAAAAGAATTTTCTCAAATTTTCTAAGTTACCAGAGTGATTACTCTCTGGTAATCGATTACCAGTTATCAGTAATCGATTACCAGTGACCAGTTTGGTTTTCAAAATGTTTTCAAATGATTTATAACATTCCAAAATGATTTTCAAATAGTGTAATCGATTACAAGTGAATCTGAACGTTGGAATTCAACTCCAATTGTGAAGAGTCACAACTTTTCATAAAATACATTGTGTAATCGATTACACCTTTATGGTAATCAATTACCAGTGAATAGTTTTAAAGAAAAATTTAAGAGTTATAACTCTTAACATGGTTTTCTCGAAAGTCATAACTCTTCCAATGGTTTCTTTGACCAGACATGAAGAGTCTATAACAGCATGACTTTGGCACATGTTCAAAAAATGTATGATATCCTTCCAAACAATCCTTTTTCACAATCTTTCTCTAACCATTGCCCATTGCTTTTTCTTTGCCAAAAAGCTTTCTAAACTTTGTTTTCAAAACTTTGTTTTTCTGCAAGTGGAAATTCTGCAGAAAACAAAAGTGTGCTATCTTTTCTTCCTTCTCCCTCTTGCCAAAAGATTCAAAGGACTAACCGTCTGAGAATTCTTTTGATTCTTCCTCTTCTCTTTAAACAAAAGATTTCAAATGACTAACTACCTAAGATATCTTTTGTTTTCCCTTACAAAGATTCAAGGGACTAACCGCCTAAAAATTCTTTGTCTTAACACATTGGAGGGTACATCCTTTGTGGTACAAGTAGAGGGTATATCTACTTGGGTTATTACTGAGAACAAGAGAGGATACATCTCTTGTGGATCAGTTCAAGTGGAGGGTACATCCAATTGGCTGTTCAAAGAGAACAAGGGAGGGTACATCCCTTGTGGATCTTTGCTTGTAAGGGATTTTACAAGGTTATTGGAAATCTCAAGAACCGGTGGTTGCTTAGGGACTGGACGTAGGCATGGGTTGTGGCTGAACTAGTATAAATCTTGTGTTTGTCTTCTTCTTCCCTACACTCTTTATCTTTCCGCTGTGTACTTTTTATTTCTGCTTTACTTTTGTCTAATTTATTGTTTTTGTTCTTTACTTTCTCATAACTTAGTAGTAAAGCCTAATTAAATCTAGTAATATTAAGAAGGATAAATTTTTAATTAGTCAAGACACGTTCATAATTAATTCAACCCCCCCTTCTTAATTATTCCGAGGCCACTTGATCCAACAGATCAACTCCTCCATCTGCATATACTTGGCCACTCTCGTTCACAATTCATCGAGATTAGATGTTTGTTTCTTGCATAGGTTGTTCACAAAAGGTCCTGGCCATAACACCATTATGGTGTATAGTCACTTCTGGGTCCAAGTTTTTAATATTCAATGAGACATTTTCGAAATTTTCCATGAAGGTCCACAACGGCTTCTTTTTCTCCTATCGTATGTTGATGAGGGTCATAGACGTTAGGTGGTGAGGTCGACTAATGGTGAACTATGTTCCAAAGCGGGCAGTCAAGGTGTCGAACGAGTTCACGAAGTTAGGGGGCAGTCGTGTGAAGCAATGAAGGGTCTGTGATCGAGGCCGTACCCGAATCAAATAAACATTAAAATGTAGTAACTAGGAAGTGATCCTAGGTTGTTTCCCAACGAGCAATGATACACCAAATGTTCATGACAGATAGTAGGAAAATAGTAACGAATTGGGGGGGGGGGGGGTTGTTTGCTTTTGTAAATTAAACAGCGAATAAATGTGAATTAGAAAATATCAGAATTAAAACACGTTGCTTCCCCTTGATTCACAAGCAAGTCTCTTATCCTAGGTTGCAAGAATTTATCCTTTATCAGTTCAACCACTTAATCCAACCCTAAATTAAATTACTAGGCGAAATTCAACATAAGGCATTCATTATGTGATTAAGCAACACATACACCAATTACTCTCATAAACGATCGTTAAGCATGAACGTAAATTAAGCGCAGAGACAATTAATCAAGCACTAAGCATGCATGAATTAATAGCAACAAATTCAGAGTAATTAGTGAAGAGGAAAAAACTGAAAAAGAATTTAACAATAATAATAGAACCTCAAAGAGAATTGTGCTTGATCCTCAAGAGAAAACAACGCTGGGGACTTAGCCTTCCATTAATCAAATAGAGAACGAAATTATAGATTGAAGAACGAAATTTTATTGCTAAAACGAAAAGTCAGAACTCGAATTGCAAAAACGAAAATAAAGGAGAAAGAGAAGAGAGAGGGCTCAACTAGAACCTTGGTGCTGTTATATAGTTTTTCAATCCCAAAGCTTACAGATCTGTTTTAAATCCAAGCCCATAAATAAAATCAAATCAAATCTAGATAAGATAAGATCTAGATGAAATAATATCTAGATGAGATCAAATCTAAATAATATCTAGATAAGATAAAGTCTAGATAAGATTTGATAAAATTTTTTGCTCTCTTCAAGTCCAAGCCCAATTTTGGATTCAAGTCCAATTGCTTATAATTCTCCTAAAATAAAATTAAAAACACAAAATTAGTCCAATAGGCCCAAATGATAAAACTGCATGATTAATTTGACAATTAAGACTAATCAGTAATTAAAATGGTGCAAAAAAGGTTAAGAAATAGGAGAAAATAATGGCACATCAAAACCCCCCATACTTAGCCTTTTGCACTCCTGGGCAAAATGAAATAAAGAACAAAATCCAAGGATATCAAAGAGAGACAAACAAAAACATTTACATATTTCTCAATGAACATCAAGGAATGAAAGGAATGGGTAACATCTAACATGAAGAGATCCAAAGAGTCATGACATTCGTGAAAATCATCCAAGCAACCCAATCATGGCAAAATAGTTAATCAGCTCAAGAATGAAAAGTGATAAAGCCTCACAAGATATATACTCTATCTCTCAAGTGTCTAGGCTACTATTTACCCTCAAAGCACCCATGAAAACCAACACCACATAAACTTGGCAAGATTCTAAAATTGACAATCAACCCATAAACACAAGCACATGAGGATCAAAAGGTCTTTTAAGGTTGTAATGGGGCCAAGGACAAGGTAGGGAAAAAATATGGAATAAGTAGCTAAATCTCAAAGGAATAGAGGAGCAATGGGGAATAAGTGCATATTAAGAAAAAATAAGAAAACCTAAAGATAAAATTTTAAACGCAAAGAGTAGAGCCAAGAGTCTCGTCATTCTTTTTCCATTTAAGATCCTATTCACTAAACTTTATTGCCTCTTTCTTTTCGAATTGAGTCAACTTGAATTTTTTTTTTTTTTGAACTATAGCATTTAAGAACTATCATATCATTCAGCAGCATGTCCAACATTTAACCCATATACAATGTACATCAGTATGGCCCAAAAATACATCATGAAGCATAGCCAACAAAACATGTTATCCAACAAAAACCCCCCCACACTTATTCCCAAAACAATTCCAAAGCTCCAAAATTCCTTAAAGGTAAGGTGATATCATGGTTTTTCACTTAAGGCTTGTAGTGAGCTTCAAAACAAGGAAAGGGAAACAAGGCTCAAAAGGGCTATCAAAGGAATTAATCAAGGTAAGTCCATTTGGCTAGAGGCTTATACGAACAAAATTGCCTAAATCATTTCCAAATATGCATGTGAATTAGGAAGCATCAACGAGAATCAAGCCAAGACTATTGTGCAAGCAATCAATGGGGCAAAACACACCAAAAATTTATGATGATGGATGGCTCAAATTCTCACAAAGGTAAACTTATCACTTTCAAATTGAGCTTTCAAAACTATCATGACATGTAGAGGAAAAACAAGGATTTCAAATCACAAAATGTCAAGAGACTTTTATTTTCAGAACAATTACCCATTTCTTGAACATATCCTATAATTCAAAGAAAAATATGCAAAGTTGTACATGCAAACAGAATTGACCTAAAATATTAAACTAGAAACCCAACAAAACTAACAAAATTAACAAATTTAACACAACTAACAAAATTAACAAAACTAGCAAAACCAAAACCAAAGAACACTCCCCCTCATACTTAAACAACACATTGTCCTCAATGTAGCACAATTAAAAGATTAAAAGCAATTAAACCATCAAATAGAATCAGACAAATGTAATAAAAGTAAAGAAGGAGATAGAAAAAGAAAAACTCCCTAAGTCATGGTGGAGGAAGAGTAGGGTGGAGTAAGGAAGTCTTTTCCACCACTACGTCCACTAAAGAAGGGTTTGTGAGGAATGGCTTAAGTTGGTGTCCATTGACCTTGAAGCTCTTGTTTGTGGAGTCGCTTTTGATCTCAATTGTACCATAAGGAAAAACATTAGTAACAACAAAAGGACCAATCCACTTAGACCTCAACTTACCATTTATGAGTCCGAGCTTAGAATTATACAATAACATTTTTTGCCCAACCATGAAGTCCTTCTTAATTATCATGCTATCATGGAACTTCTTGGTCTTTTCTTTGTAGAACTTGGCATTCTCACAGGCTTCTAGGCGAATCTCATCTAACTCACTCAGTTGCAACTTTCTTTCGTCACCAGCTTGATCCATAGAGAAGTTGCAGGTCTTCACAGCCCAGTATGCTTTGTGCTCAATCTCCACTGGAAGATGACATGCCTTTCCAAAGACAACCCGATAAGGAGACATTCCTATGGTTACTTTGTAGGCAGTCCTATGTGCCCAAAGAGCATCATCAAGCCTGGTACTCCAATCTTTCCTGCTTGGTTGCACATTCTTCTCTAAAATTCTCTTGATCTCCCTGTTAGAAATTTCTGCATGTCCATTGGTTTGGGGGTGGTATGGTGTGGATACCCTGTGTACAACCCCGTACTTTTTAAGCAAGGCATGCATTGATTTGTTGCAAAAATGGGTTCCTTGATCACTAACGATTGCTTTAGGTACTCCAAACCTGCAAAACAGATTAGATCTGACAAAATCTGCAACAACCTTAGCATCATTAGTTCTAGTGGGCTTGGCTTCCACCCATTTTGAAACATAATCAACTGCAAGGAGAATGTAAACATAACCAAAAGAGACAGGAAAAAGGCCCATGAAATCTATGCCCCAGACATCAAACACCTCATAGAATAGCATAGGTTGTTGAGGCATTTGTTGTCGCCATGTAAGTGCACTTCCTGCTCTTTGACACTGCTCACAAGTGCTACAAATCTTCCACGCATCTTTAAAGATGGTGGGCCAATAAAAGCCACAGTCAAGCACTTTGCGAGCTATCCTTTGAACACCTAGATGACCTCCCAGTGCGGAAGAATGACAGAACTGCAGGACTGAGTCAGTTTCATGATCTGGGATGCATCGTCTAATGACCTGATCACTGCCAGGCGTTCAAGCATTTGGTCAATGAATAGCAGTGGAAAATGGTCCTTTTTGGTAACCTGGTTCAGCCTCTTATAGTCGATGCAGACTCTCCAACTGTTCTGCACCCGAGTAGGAATCAGCTCCTCCTTCTCATTTTTTATCACGATGAGGCCGGTTTTCTTCGGGACTTCCTGGACGGGACTCACCCATTGGCTATCGGAGATAGGATAAATGATTCCAGCTTGCAAAATCTTGATTACCTCCTTCTTCACTACATCAAGAATCACCGGGTTGAGTCTTCTTTATGGTTGTCTTACTGGTTTAGCCTCATCTTCTAAATTTATCCGATGCATACATGTGGATGGGCTCATACCAGGAATGTCTGCCAGGGTCCAGCCTATAGCCTTCTTATGCTTCTTGAGAACTGATAACAGCTTCTCCTCTTGCTCATCAGCAAGGGAGGCAGATATAATTACTGGAAAACTTTTTCTATCATCCAAATAAGCATATTTTAAATTTGATGGCAGAGGCTTCAATTCTGGTGTGGGCGGCTGGATAATGGTATAAAGAGATGGTTTCTCAGCCTGTACCTCATAAAGAAAGTCAGAGGTATGTGTACTTCTTGAAACATGGTTAGTTCTATCTGACTCTAGAAAATCAATCTCAAGAGGTAAAACATCACCCGACATGTAATTAATATCAATTTCAGATTCACTCTCAGCATCAAATTCAGATATATGATCAAGTACAAATTCAGATTCAATGCATGAAGAGTGACAGGCATGCAGATTAGAATGAAGATCGGTCATGTATTCATCAACAATATGGTCAATTATTTCAGCATGAAATACAGAAAGATCTTCATATGGGTGTTTCATAGCATCAAGAATATTAAAATGAACAGTTATATCACCAAACTCCATAGATAGTGTGCCTGCATATACATCTATCTTAGTTCTAGCAGTTTTCATAAAAGGTCTGACTAGAATGATGGGAACTGATCCTTTACAAAATCCCTCCTCCATATTCAAAATATAAAAATCAACAGGGAAAATCAGTTCACCAACTCTAACTAGTACATCCTCTATGAAACCAATAGGATAGGCAACACTTCTATTAGCTAAATGAATTACCACATCAGTTGACTGCAAGGGACCAAGAGATAGAGAATTAAAAATAGACAGAGGCATCACACTAACAGAAGCTCCTAAATCTAGCATGGCATTGTCAAACTTATTGTTCCCTATAATACAAGGTATGCTGAATGTACCTGGATCTTTACATTTTTCAGGGATTTGGGGAACAGATTTACCAATCAATGCGGAGACATTTCTGCCCATACTAATTCTTTCACTTCCTTTAAGCTTCCGCTTATTAGTGCACAACTCCTTCAAGAATTTAGCATATCTTGGTATTTGCTTTATTGCATCCAGCAGAGGTATGTTTACTTCTACTTTTCTAAATGTTTCCAAGATTTCCTTCTCTGTCTCTTCTATTTTTTTTGTTGGAAATTGCTCTTTGAGGGAATGGAAGAGGGATATGATGCTTCTCTTTAGAGTCACCTGCATAGAAATTGTTAGGTGACTTACTCTTTACATTTTTGTTATCATCTTTTTCTGGATTATAGTGGAGTTGGGCAGGTTCATTTGCAAATGAGGAAGATGTTGTTGGTTGAGGTTCTTGACACTGCTTTCCCGACCTCAATGCAATGGCACTCACATTTTTGGGATTCTGGACAAATTGAGAAGGTAATCTGTCAGAATTTTGGGACTGTTGTTGATTTAACTGTGTAGCCAATTGTCCCATCTAATTAGTTAAGCTCTGAATGGAGGCTCTGGTCTCTTGTTGAAACTGCATGTTTTGCATAGTCATTTGCCTCACAAGTTCTTCAAGGGAAGGTTGCGGAGGAGCCTCAACTGTTTGTTGTTTCTGGGGCTGTTCCTGTTGTTGTTGCTGGATTGGTGGAGGAACGTATGGTCTGCTTGGACCAGCAACATTTTGAAAATAAGGTTGTTGTTGTTGCTGCTACTGTTGTGAAGGATTCGACCATCTAAGGTTGGGATGATTCCTCCACCCGGGATTGTACCTGTTGCTGGAGAGGTCATAATTATTTTGTTGTGGTTGATTTTGCTGCTGAGGTTGAGGAGGTCTATTGTAGATGTTTGCAGCATAAGTTTCAGGTTGTTCAATTGCTTCAGATTGTTGCACAGAAGGGCAAAGGTCTGTGTGGTGGTCGGCGGAGGAGCATAAACCACAGAGTCTGACGATAGGTGTAGATTTTTTATTCATGGCCAGTTGGGTTACCAGGTTAACCAAGGCATCTAGTTTACCTTCAAGCTTCTTAGTCTCGGCTGATGAAGAGGAATTTGTGGCTACTTCATGCACTCCTCTAATGATAATAGCATCACTTCTGGCACTAAATTGTTGGGAGTTTGAAGCCATCTTCTCAATTAAATTTCTGGCTTCAACAGGGGTCATGTCTCTAAGGGCTCCACCACTGGCAGCATCTATCATACTTCTCCATGTTACTAAGTCCTTCATAAAAATATTGGAGAAGAAGCTGCTCTAAACTCTGGTGGTGAAGGCAACTGGCACATAATTTTTTAAATCTCTCCTAGTATTCATATAGGCTCTCTCCACTGAGTTGTCTAATACCTGAAATATCCTTTCTGATGGTCGTGGTCCTAGAAGCAGGTAAAAAAAATTCTAAGAATACTCTCTTGAGGTCATCCCAGCTCGTGATGGACCGTGGAGCAAGGTAATAAAGCCAGTCTTTTGCCACTCCCTCTAAAGAATAGGGAAAGGCCTTCAGAAATATGTGATCCTCTTGGACATCTGGGGGTTTCATGGTGGAGCAAACAATATGGAATTCTTTCAAATGTTTGTGTAGGTCTTCACCTGCAAGGCCATGAAACTTTGGAAGCAAATGGATCAGTCCATTTTAAAAACATATGGGACATCCTCATCAGGGTATTGGATGTACAAGCTTTTGTAGGTAAAATCAGGTGCAACCATTTCCCGTAGAGTCCTCTCACAGGGTGGAGGTTATGTCATGTTCTCAGGATGTTCAAAACTATAATGCTCAAAATCACCAATAACAGAATGATCAGAATGCTCAAAAGGTACTAAATCATATCTAACTAATCTATGAAATGTCCTATCTATCTCAGGATCAAAGGGTTGTAAGTCAGATGAATTGCCTCTAGTCATACACTATATTCAGCATGCACAACTAGTTGCCTTCTTATGCAAGTAACAGTGTAGGTTTGAACTACAACTACCATTAAATGATATCCAAATGACTTGAAATTTTGTGAGCAACCTTATAAAATGATGAGAAGATAGAAAAAAAAATTTCAAACAAAAATTCAAAGTCTAACTATAGAAGCTAAAAGTGATAAGTTAAGAAAAATAAGAGAATAATACTTGGAAAATAAAAAACTTTTGACAGAATCGCAATTTTTGGAAGAAGGAGACCTCAGCCAGCCTATGGCGGGATGTCATGGCATGGGAAATTTTTTTCTACCCCAAATACATATATAATAATTGTGATTCTGATAACCGGAGCAAAAGTTATGATCGTTTGAAGTTTTAACAAAAATCAATTTTGCTACTCTTTTGGAACTTTCAAACCTGACCAAACTAAGGGCTCCAACTATTTTTTCCACAAAATATGGATCAAAAGAAGTGACCGCAAAAAAATTCAGCCAAAAATAACAACTATAGCTACCAAAACAAAAAATCCCAATTAATTCAACAAGGGTGGTCTCTAAAATCTGTCACTAAGGGATTTTCACTACTACCATGTTTCCCAGTTCAGCAAAAGTGGTCGCTAAATCCGTCGCAACGCACTATTCACAGCAAAATACAAAAACTAAAACAGGGGAAGCACTGAACAGAAAAACTAAAAGAAAACACCACACTAAACAAAATAACAAGACTCTAAACACACTAACACAATACGAACACAACACTAACTCAATACTAACACAACACACGAAAGCATAAAACTACTAAACATAAAACACAAATTACTAGCTATTATGAACCTTTGGACACTGCTCCACGGCAACGGCGCCAAATTTGATCGAGGCCGTACCCGAATCAAATAAACATTAAAATGTAGTAACTAGGAAGTGATCCTAGGTCGTTTCCCAACGAGCAATGATACACCAAATGTTCATGACAAATAGTAGGAAAATAGTAACGAATTTGGGGGGGGGGGGGGGGGTTGTTTGCTTTTGTAAATTAAACAGCGAATAAATGTGAATTAGAAAATATCATAATTAAAACACGTTGCTTCCCCTTGATTCACAAGCAAGTCTCTTATCCTAGGTTGCAAGAATTTATCCTTTATCAGTTCAACCACTTAATCCAACCCTAAATTAAATTACTAGGTGAAATTCAACATAAGGCATTCATTATGTGATTAAGCAACACATACACCAATTACTCTCATAAACGATCGTTAAGCATGAACATAAATTAAGCGCAGAGACAATTAATCAAGCACTAAGCATGCATGAATTAATAGCAACAAATTCAGAGTAATTAGTGAAGAGGAAAAAACTAAAAAAGAATTTAACAATAATAATAGAACCTCAAAGAGAATTGTGCTTGATCCTCAAGAGAAAACAACGCTGGGGACTTAGCCTTCCATTAATCAAATAGAGAATGAAATTATAGATTGAAGAACAAAATTTTATTGCTAAAACGAAAAGTCAGAACTCGAATTGCAAAAACGAAAATAAAGGAGAAAGAGAAGAAAGAGGGCTCAACTAGAACATTGGTGCTGTTATAGAGTTTTTCAGCCCCAAAGCTTACAGATCTGTTTTAAATCCAAGCCCATAAATAAAATAAAATCAAATCTAGATAAGATAAGATCTAGATGAAATAATATCTAGATGAGATCAAATCTAAATAATATCTAGATAAGATAAAGTCTAGATAAGATTTGATAAAATTGTTTGCTCTCTTCAAGTCTAAGCCCAATTCTGGATTCAAGCCCAATTGCTTATAATTCTCCTGAAATTAAATTAAAAACACAAAATTAGTCCAATAGGCCCAAATGATAAAACTGCATGATTAATTTGACAATTAAGACTAATCAGTAATTAAAATGGTGCAAAAAGGGTTAAGAAATAGGAGAAAATAATGACACATCAGCCTGCCCCTTCAGTGATGTCGAGAATACCTGACAAAGGATTGCATCATGCGTAGTGTTCAAGCTCACCTGGGTAATGTACACATCTAGGTGCTCGTCCAGGTTTGTGGTGCCATTGTACTTCTCAATGGTCAGGTTCTTCAGTTGGAAGGAAGAGTCGCCTCCATGATGCCTAGAACGAAAGGTTTCTTGAACTACAACAATTGTCTTACCAAAGTGTTGAAGGACGGGGTCATAACGCCCAAACGCACACTCAGATTAGTGGCATTATGTAAGCCGATTGCGGTTGATTCGGCCTCTCCTCTTTCTGGCAGGTTAGCCTCAGGTTTCTGCGACCTGTGCGACTCCTAGAGGTGAGCATTCTCGCACCGAAGGGTGATGATTTCCTCAGCGTGGTGTTTTTGCATCTCGAAGACCTGAGCCTATAGTCCCCTAACTATCAAAAATAGGTCGGTCTGATCTTCTACGTGAACATCTTCGTTGTGGTGATTAGCTGATTACTCCATTGTTGTTGTATTTGTACCAGTTCTTGTTATTGCCATGAACTCTTGGGGTCAAGATATGTCTTACACGACCCCACGATGGGCACCAAAATTTTCTTGTCACAAATGGATCGAATACCTATCCTTTTGTTGAAGGGTCTTCTTCCTTTAGTTCCTTGTCACAGTCTTAGGTGCACAAGTGTCTAGAAGAGCAAAGAGGTGGAATACCTACAAAAGGCACTCCAACGCTCAAATAAGGGTTCGACTCAGAGCCATTAATGGTATGTGGTGAATATTTTAGAGTGGAAAGATTAGTCCTCTTACTTAGGGGGTTCACTCCTTTTTATACTAACCTTACTGGACCTGGGATCTATGGGTTTGCCCGTCATATTATCTGTTGTGTAATACACCTTCTAATCATGCTTAGACACTTCTAATCAAGTCATTACCCTTAAGTGGGTTTATTGGTAATAATCACTGCCAAATGATACTCTTCGTTTGCACATGTTGAGGACCGAGACGTACTATACAACGTTTGCGGATACATTGTCAAAGGGGGTGTTTGTTTAGGATGCATATATGGCCGAAGGGAGTATTTGATTTGGGTGTGCCGAGTATCCCCTCGTGCTATACATTTATTTCTATCAAATAAAAATAGATCAAAAAGGTTTAGAATACGAGCATCAAAATTTTGATAGAAGTAAGCATATTAATGTCCCAAATAATCACTATACAAATAGGTCATTAATTTGAAAATATTTGTGCATTAGAGTCCCAATAAGTCAAAAATCTGTCTTAGCCATCGTTAATTGGTCCAAAATCATTTTTAAATTATTTTAAAAAAGTGAGTCAATTTTTATATATGGGTAAATAATATATAAAAATAAATTTTCCATTAAATAACAAATTATCATATGATACAATTTATTAATTTTTATAATAATTATCTTAAAATCATATTTAGAATTATTTCCAATGAAAAAGTTATAGCATGACAACGTATAGAAAGTAAACATTTTATATATAATAGATATTGAAGTTAATTATATACCTTTGAGTGTTTTATACATGAAAGTTAATACATCTGGTTTTTCTAAAGTATAACTGTACAAGGCACTCTAAATCAAATAATAATAAATTATCTACTACATCAAAACATTAATTAAAAAACATTTAGAACTTTTTATTTTTAGATGCTTAAAAGTCATTAGTTAGATAAATTTTACATGTATTGCGAGAAGAAATTCATTATAAGTGTTAGCAAGCCTGTGACTAGGTTCAAAAACTCATCACAGGAGGTGGCATGGCACCGGTAGACCGTAGACGTTGGCTTTGTATGCCACACGAGTGAAATGAGTGTGGTCGGGTTTGGTGAAGTAATAAAAATATATAAATCATCATTTAAAACATTCAGCCAATGTTGCATATATTGAATTACCTTAAAGATTCTGAACTTGCACTGGCTTCACAATGAGAGATACCCCAAGAAAGTAAAAAAAAAAAAAAAATCATCAGTTACCAGTAGTCACCACAGGAGCAAACACCTTGCCGAAAATGATGGAACCGATTTATATCTCTGATAACAATTTCTCTCTGCACAATTTTTGATACCAACTTTATAACAGCATGACAATCTACACAAATTCGAAGATTTTTAATGATACGAATAGAACACCCAGATGGAATTTGAATCAGTCCAAAAGCCAGGGCTAGTCTTTCACTATGCATCCACAAGAGACGTTCCTTTTCATCATCCTCCACATCAAGCAAAACAACACTGCAATCAGGAACATACCCTGCATCCCTGGTTTTCTTGTATAACCATTCAAGCATTGCAAAGATTAGTTTAATGTTAGGATGAGAGGTGTCTCCCACAGTGAAATAGTGAACCACACCTTGGTTCTCAACCCAGCTCAAGCCCGGTTCCTTTTTCACTTTTTTCTTTTTCATATTTTTCCTAACATAAGCAACATTGTCCCATCTCTTTGCAGTGGCATACATGTTTGACAGAAGAACGTGGGTTGCATCATCTTGGGGCTCCATCTCAAGTACACGCTGTGCACAAACTTTTCCCAGATCAAGATTCTTATGGATAACACAAGCACCAAGTAATGCACGCCACACCATAACACTAGGCTGAAATGGAATTTCTCCAATGAGCTTAACTGCTTCATCAAATTGACCTGATCTTCCAAGAAGCCAAACCATGCAAGTATAATGTTCTATACATGGTTCAATGCCATAGTCTTGTAACATTGACTTAAAGTGAGCTCGTCCTTTGTCTAACAACCCTGCATTGCTACATGCAGAGAGGACACCAACAAAAGTAAGTTTATTAGGTTTACTATTACTCTGTTGCATCATATCAAATAAATTTAGAGCCTCCATACCCAGGCCATGTATAGAATATCCACAAATTAAAGCATTCCATGAAACTTCATCTTGTTTATCCATCTTATCGAAGGTTAGTCGAGCATCGTCAATTCTACCACATTTAGCATACATATCTATCAAAGAATTTGCAACTACACTATCCTTGTTATACATGGTTTTGATAGTTAAGGAATGAATTTGACGCCCTGGCTCTAGTGCCACTAAACTGGCAGAGGCACGCAGAACACTTGAGTATGTCACTTCAGTTGGCTGTATGTCCAGTCCAAGCATATTTGAAAATAAATTTAATGCTTTCTCCCCATCCCCTAACTGAACATAACCAACAATTATAGTGTTCCAAGCTACCTCATTTTTCTCTGTTGATCCCGTGAATAATTTCACGGAGTTCTCAATTTCACCACACTTGGCATAAACATCCATGAGGGCATTTGAAACAAACACATTTGAGTCAAGACCAACTTTCAGTACACAAGAATGAATTTGGTTTCCCAAATTCAGCAAAACCAAAGATGCACAAGCTTGCAGTACACTGGCAAATGTAAAATTATTGGGGACAACAACAGATGATTGCCTCATTCGACAAAACAACTCCAAAGCCTCTTTACTTTTATCACTCTGAGCATACCGTGATATCATGAGACTCCAAGGAATAAGATCATCTTTTGGCATTTCTTCAAAAAACTGCTGTGCCTCGGCAATCTCTCCTGACTTAGTGTACAATTCAAGCAGTGCAATGCCAACATAAAGATCCCTATCATAACACACTTTCAAAGCACATCCATGAACACTTTTCCCAACCTTAAATGCTTCTAGACCATTACAGGACTTAAGTGCGGCAGAAATGGTAAAATTGTTTGGCCTATACCCCATAATCCTCATCTGGCAGAAAAGTAGCAACGAATCCTCATGGCAGTAATTCTCAGCATAGCAAGCCACCATCCCAGTCCAAGATACCATGTCCTTAAAATAAATTCCATCAAAAACTTGACGCGCAGCGTCAACATTTCCACAGACAGAATAAGCATCAATAAGCGCAGTCCCAACAAACGCGTCAGCCTGATGACCAAGCTTATAAACATATGCATGCACACTCAAACATGTATCAGCCAAATCCATGCTCACCAGCAACTTGAGAAGAGTCGTGAAAACAAACTGGTTCACCTCATATCCTTCTCTGAACAACCTGTGTTAGGGGTAAAGGTCACACTCACAGAAATTAAAGTTGAATCTAACTAACTAGTAACTGAGACTGTTTGGATGAATTTCTTCATAAGCATTTATAAGAGAAGAAAATATAAAGGTAGTATGATTTGAGTTTCTCCTATAAACTAAAATCAACTTATGTACTTAACTTTCATAGAAATTCCCCCATCTAATTTATTTAAAAGCTGAAGTGCATACATTGATTTTACAGTCCTATTTGAATAAACTTCTCAACAAGTACGTAGTATAAGAAAAGAAAAAAAGGTAAAATGAATTAGGTTTTCCCAACTTATGCATAAGATATCCAACCAAAAAAAAAAAAAAAAAAACTTATAAATCTCTTATTCATAAGATAATGTATTAAAAAAAAAAATCTCTTATTTGACATCTCCAAAAGTTGATTATAACTTATGATCCATAAGCTAATTTTAACTTATGAGAGAAACTTGATTCATTTTCTTGTCTTATCTCTATACGTGTTCGTTGAGAAGTTTTATCTAAACAGGGCATTGATTTTGAGAGAAGCTCAATTTTTTTACTTTGTTGGATTGGTTTACGATCGTCCCTACAAGCAAGTAATTAACTGGTAAATAACTAACAGTTGGAATTGTGAAAGACGCATACCTTAAAAGCAAGCGACGGGCGCGCTGGAATTGGTGGGAACGGGAGAAACCCTGGGCCAAGGTGACGAAAGAAACGGTGTTAGTGAGGGGCATTTCGTCGAACAGTTTGGAAGCGTCCTCCAAAAAGCCGAAATGAACATAGGTGTTGAGAAGAATGTTCTGGGCGAACAAGTCCAAAGACGCGCCGTGCTTGAGAATGTGGCAGTGGAGGCTCTTCCCTGCGTTGGGGTCGCGGTTTCGGATGGCTTGTTGGAGCATGTTGGCGTAGGAATGGGAATCCATATCCAACGCAGCTTGGTGAGTAAAATAGAAGCATGGCGTGAAATTGTTGGAACAACGAGTCTTGCCGTGTGACGCTATTAGAACGAGCCTCAATAGCTTTGTGCTATCACCCAATGATCTGATCATGTGAACTATGTAAACTTCTGCTACTTCATTCCCTCTCTCTCCATTCTTCTCTTCTTCTGTTTTCGCGGCTAAAACAACCTTTCAATTTCAATTTTACATCCAGTTGTGTATTTGCACAGATTATATTCATCTTTCTTAAGGATGTAAGCTGTGTTGTGTGATTTTGTTTGATTCCTAAATATAAAAGGATGTTTGAATCAACCATAAAATAGATATGTGATTTAATTTATTTTGATTTAAATATAATATTAAATTTGAATCTAATTAAATTAATTTTCTCAATTTAGTTAGATGGTTTTTTTATCTATTATTATAATTTAAAATCTATAAATTAACTTATATAATTATTATGTTATATTGTTTTAAAAATAAATTATATTTTTATTAAATTTTTTAACATTTTTAATTAAAAATTATTATTATCACTTCTATTTAACATTAATATAAAATAATATAACTATCTTTTTTAATATAATAATAACGTATGCATTACCTCATATGTAACACTATTTTTTAACAATATTAGCACATCATATTTTAACATATGAAAATAAAATATATATCTTGGTTATAAAATGAAAAAATATTTAATATTTATCATTAATTATTACAATAAAAATCAATATAATTATAATGTGCAATTTAATTTGATTTATTATAATAAGATCTGAAAATCAAACTAATGTAATTTTTTAGATTTTTTTGTTTTTGTGGGTTTTGGTTTAAACGGTTTTTCGATTTTTTTGATCTACTTACGGTTTAGGAACGATTTGGTTGGATTATCAGCATCATAATCTTTACGCATAATTTAAAGTTATTTCTTATATTTTATTTTAAAATAAAATATCGAGTAATAACAAAAATCTTATATCACCGTAAGTTTTTTTTTTTTTTGTAATCTATTTGTTTTAAAACAAAATATAAACTAATGAAATGATCATGGTTTTTTATCTTTTATTTTTGAAACATACAAAATTTATATGAAAAGATTAAACAAATTTGAAAAGAGTAAATATATTTATATCTTTTAAAACACTCTTTTATGTAATATTTTAGCTGTTTAATTTTTTATTTTTTTCATTTTTTCGTTACAGAATGTTTAGACTTGATTTACTTTTCACACGAAAAACAATATCACATAAATGACTCACTTTAAGCTTTGATAGATAAGAAGAAGAGGATATGAGAGCAAGATAAAAATAAAATAGGATAAAAACATGATAAACTTTAATATCCAATGTTTAATAGATAATAAATCATATAACAATAAGATATATTATATAAAATGTGTTCAAATAATAAACTTATTGTTTTATTAAAATTATACATAATTATTTATTTTTCCGTATGTTTGAATAATTTTGTTTAACATTAAATTTAATTAGAATCAAACATAGTTATTATTATAATATATATATATATATATATATATATATATATATATATATATATATTATAATGATTAATATTTACAATATAAAAGTAATGATACAATAATTTAATGATATAAAAGTAATGATTAATAATTTTGTTTAACATTAAATTTAATTGCCTAATTTAATTGTTGAGATATAAAAGTAATGATTAATATTTACAATATAAATTTTGGTAACATAATTATACTTTTATTATGAATCATTTGCAAAGAAGTATATTCAGTAATAATGAAAAAATACTTACTTATTACATGAAATAAATAAATATTTATTTACTAATGAATCACTAAAATTATTTGTCACAAACTATTTTAATTTACCCAAACCTGGATGGACTTTCACTCTTTTATGTTTTATATGTGGGAACTTATGTATATATATTGGGCTAGTTTGTTAAGTTTTATTTTTTGAAAAATATTTTTAATAAAATAAGTAATTTTATAATTTTGATGTGTTTATCTAAATCGTTTTTACTTAAAATAAACAATCTTTTACTTTTTTAAAGAAACAAATCTTATTTGTTTCTTAAAAGACCACTTATATAAAAGAAAAAAGTTTTATTTTAAAGTTATTTTTAAAGTTTAAAGAAATTCAGATTTTGATCTAGATGAATATGACAAAGTTTATCTTATTGTAATGCTATTCTTGAAGTGAAAGTACAGATTTTGTAAGAAAATGACCCAAAATGATAACACAATCAAATTGTTTGTCACAAATATTATGAAATTAAGGAAATATTCAGTATTACATATCTCAAGCATGATTGTCTCTCATGATACATATAGTTTTTATGATAAAAAATACAATTAATTTAATTTAAGATATTATTGAAGAAGTAATTTTAAACTATTTTATAAATAAAATATATTTGATAAATTCATTTTGTATATATTTATGTAATAAATACTTAACTTTAATATTTCATTACTAATCAATATAAATTTCATTTGTGATGTTATTATCATAGAGTCAAAATATTATTTTGTAATTAATATATTAACTAATTATATTTTATATAAAACTTTCAATCTCATTATATATAATTATATAAAAAAATTCTTATTAATAATTTTTCAAAAAATATTTTATATAATTTCTGAGTTAATTAAAGATAATTTTATAGGATTTAAAAGTTATTACTTAAACATTGTTGTCTCCTTGGGAATGATTGTAGAGGTCTCTACAATTACTAAAATATTGAAATTAATTCAATTTGTAATATTATTGATTAAATAATTTAAAATTATTTGCAACTAAAATATATTTAATAAATTAATTTGTTGTATATTTATGTAACAAATATATAAATAATTATATAAAAATTAATCAACACAAATTCAATTTATATTTTATTAATCATATAGTTAAAAATATTATTTTGTATTAAACCTATTAACTAATTAGGTTTAAATATATAGTAAAAAAAGAGTTTTGTTGTCTATATTTACTTAACTCAAACAAAATTGTTTACCGTGAATGAAATTTTGGGTCTCATGAAATCTAATTTAAATTATATTATCATTAATAAATCAATTTAAAATATTATGTGATAGAAATATATTTAATAAATATTTTTTAATATATCTTAGTATATATTTATATATAAAATTATATTATTATATAAATTTTAATCAACTAATTTTTTATATGAAATTATTAAACAAAAAATTAAATATTATTTTGTAATAAATATATTAAACATATAAATTTTAATTTTAGAGGCACATTGAATAGAAATATAAAATAGAGTAAATTAATTACACAAACCCTTTATCAAGTTTAACAAAATTACAACAGTTTTTCCTCTATTTTTACACAAACCCTCTATTTTTTTCCAAGAAGCGGCTTAGCTTAGTAAATCTCTCCTTCATCATTCCCACTTATGCAAAATGCAATTGCTGTTCAGATCCGACACTCTCACGCTCATTCACTCAAAAGATAAAATGATTTGCGGAGAACGAAGAAAAAAATAGAGGTATTCATAACTATGGATAATTCCTGAATCTAAACCAACTTAAATCGACCTAATTAGTTTGATTTATATATATTTTTTAAAGTTTTGATCAAACTCAACTCAGACTGATCAATGTATCAGTTGACTAATTGATTTTTTTTTTAAATCCGACTCAACAAATAACATATAATTAAAATTATTATTATATATAAATTAAATTATTAATGTAAAACACATTAATTTTTAGATAATATAATTTATTAAATTAAATCACCCGAGATTTTTTTTGTTTCTTTAAATTTTTATTTTTATTTTTATTTTGTTTATATTTTTTCATCCTAATAGATTTTTTTTTATGAGCAAAACAAACATGTATATTATTGAAGGTACCAGAAAGATTACAGGTATGAGACCATACGTGGCTACTATGCATTTATCCCTCACAGAAATAAATAAGGAGGTACCAAGCAGTCAAACCATCCCACTATTGTCACCAATGTAGAGAAGTAAAAAGAGTAATTAAACTAATCACTATAAGCACCTTGAGACCCAGGTATAATATGAAAGGAAACAATAACTGCACAAAGAAGGAGATTAGTTGCTCATATATATATACATCCCCTGCAGCAATAATACAATTCACTCCCACAAACTTCAAGTGAAGTTGTCACCCACAAAGTAATATTGTTAATCCTATATTTTATTTCTATTTAAAATAAAAATATTAAAATCATTAATTCTATTAATCAAATATTATCATAATTTAATTTTTTTAGTATATTTAGTAATTAAATATTAACAATACTTTGATAAAATAAATTATTATTCAAAAAAATATTATTATTAATAAAATAAAAAATAATTTTTAAATGTTTAAATTTGAACAATCCAACCCATTAATGATTGAGTGAGTTTAAATTAGTCCGATAATAAAAATGTACACACCTTACTTGATTCAATCTGTAAAAATTTTGACAGGATTGAATAATAGACTAGTCAAATCCGATCTATCAACATCCTTAAAAAAAAATATTCAACAAATCCACATCATACTTGTGATCCCAAGATGACGAAGTCTTTGCCGCCAATGGGAACCATTACCTGCGCCGGCAGCGGGAAATTAAAGTGAGTGGAGACAGGGGGCAACGATAGGTTACTGGAGTGGAACTCAATGTTGAAACGGCATGCGGAGAAGTTGTTGCAATACTTTGAGTCGCTAAAGTTAGCATCATGGTTGTAACTCCCGCAACACTCGCTCTGTTGGTTGGAACCAGCTTCGAACAAACACTCCCTGTCGTTACTTCCCCACAAATCTCATGCACATTGATTTCACACAATGTTATTACAACGTGTTCGCGGTAGCAATAGTTAAGTGAATAATAGGTTATTTGCGATAAAGGGGTCCAAATTTATGGTTTGGCTAGTGTAACAATAAACAAATTTAATTAGTGAGGGGAGCATAGTGTAATATTTGGTGAACATTTAGGGGTTTTTTTTGTAGTTAAAACATAAGAGGTTTGTGTAATTTTGTCAAACCACAAGAAAGGCTTATGTAATTTATTCAAAAAAAATATCAACGTGTTTTTCAATTTCCATTACCTCGTCCTCTCTCAATAATTGAAATTACCTCAAAATAATTAATTCATAATGTTAAATACATATATGTTACTCAAAAAAAATATCAACGTGTTTTTCAAAAAAATATATATATGAAAATATATTAGAGAATAATGTAGTATATAGCAAAAACCTCAAGGTGATTTATTGTGCATTAGAGATTGGTTCCGAGATCCCAAGCATTCTGATTAAGCTTAGCCTCTACAATATCCCTCTATCACCTCACCTTGAAATAACACCCAATTTTTTGGGGTAACGCTCAGCAGGATAGAAAAAATTGTGTTAAAAAGTTATATCAGCGACGTACGCCTCTACAATATCTCTTAGTTGTACCTTTCTATCTCAGTGCAACATATACCGGCATGGTAAGATCTCAAGTCAATTGTGGAAGCAAATTCCTTATTTAGGACAACAACAACGGGAAGATCCGATGCAATTCGAAACTGAAATTTTGCAATCCAATTGTTCTCTTCGTCTAAGAACAATAAAAACCACTAAAAGAAACAAAATAAAAAAAACATAGAAATGGAACCTAAATTGTGACATTCAACAATGGTCGTATAATGATTTGATGCAAGTCCAATGGTGGTCGTATCATGATTCTAGACTTTTTTTTTCTACCAAATTGGGTTTTTTTATAAAGCAAATTACTAGAGTGGATGTTATACAAAACAAATCATTGGTTAGGGGTGACTTTTGCCCACTAGAATTTAGGAGTACCACTCACAGTGGCGCCTAGCATTTGATGCTTTTGTCATTTGTAAGAGGCGCATGCCTAGACTTTGGCACCACTTCAAGTGTGGTGCCAATGAAGGAGGCGGCACCTAGTGTCTAGCCTACAAGAGGCGCCATCGAGAGGGTCATCACCCTTGCTTACTAATTTCCAATGCAACGTGATGTTTGTTGTAGGTTTGACTGCATGTTCCCCAAGGTGGAAATAGAAGGCGTCACCCAGTGCTTAGCCTACAGGAAGCGTCATCTAAAAGGTCTCCACACATTCTTTTTTTTGTTTGAAGAGGAGGCATCATCTTGTTCATTTCTTACAGGAGGCGCCACCTTACCTGCCATCACTTGTGGCATCCTAATTTCCAAAGTTGGTCAGTGAAGGAGGGACTAGGCAGAAAATGCATGTGTTGTGTGTTCGAATCCCATAAAATTTACAACATAACAAGACAAAAGCATTAGTATATTCATAAGTGATTACATCATGGGTTTGCATCTTGTCCAACTTCTCTCGATAAATTTTGATTTCACACCTACAACTAGTGAAATTAGGGTTTTGACTACCCTAGTACCTATTAGTTGAAATGCTATGAAGGCTAGTAAAAAATACAATTGAAGGAAGTTTTATTGTTTACATAACTATCATACACCAAGGGGAGACCTTGAACTAGTGTGTGATGATGAGATGGAGATGGTGCCAAGAAAGGAAACCTTTCCCATGCCCACAATTGAACCAACAAACATGCTCCCCCAATTTATTTGGCTTCATAATTAGTTGTCTTGTACAATTCATGATACAAAAAAACCAAGTACGACTGATCCCCAACTATACCTTCCACATTGTTGAAGGTTTGCAAGCATCAGACAACGACCACCCTCCAAACAAAGGTAAAATAAAAGCTCAAAGATGTTGTTAAATGTTGTTTAAGCCATTTCAATTTCACCCTACTCCCTTTCAAACCGGTACCAATTGGAGTAAATTCCAACAAATCTTGTCATAATTGAGCCCAGTCATTAGAACCAACACCAGTCACAAGTTCACCATCAACGGATAAACCCAACAAAATACTAACATCTTGGAGTGTGATTGAACACTCTCCAACTCACATGTGAAAGGTGTAGGTCTCTAGCCTCCAACACTCAACAAGTGCATATATCAACGTATTATCATACATGGAAAAATGGAATTTTTGCAACACCAAGAAAACCAGTTTGACCCAATAATTCTCTGATTTCAATTGGAACCACTATTAGTTCATCTTGTTGTTCAAGTTGTTTTTTATGTTTACCTTGTTGACATTGGGCTCTCCTAGATCGTAAAACACAATCTGCTTCATCATTCCAGACATTTTCCAACACATGCAGGTGTTGCATTCTTAACAGTGAGTCATCACGTGGACCAGTATCCACGACTGCAATTTCTCTCATGGTAAAAATTATATTCAACCTTAAAATTTCATCAATAGAAATTGGTAACTAATATGTTATTATCTATTGCATATCTAATTAAATATATTAAAAAAATTAAGATTATAAACAACAATCAAAATAAACGACAATAATAAGATTTTATGATCAAGTAACTTAGTAAAAAATGCATCAAAAGTTTTTTATTTAATAAATAAGTTATGGCTGCAAAAAATTTCTACTATTTTTTCCTACAACTATATTTTTTTTCTACAAAGTAAAATATGTAAACAATTTTTTTATTATATGCTTTTTTATAGAACTATAGTTTCTTCTACAAAGCAACAAAATGATAACAAATATTTTCTATTATGTTTTAAAATACAAAGTAAAAAAAGTGACAACATATATTTCCTATTATATTTTTTCTATAAAGTCAAAAAATGTCAATTGATCTTTTCTACTATAATTTTCTTTAAAAAATTAAACAAATGCATCATACTATATTTTGTTCTACATAGTAAAAAAATAGCAACAAATATTTCCTATAACATTTTTTTCTAGAAAGTAAAAAATGAAGACATATTTCGTACTAAATTTTCATACTAAAGGAAGGCAACAAAAAATAAATCATACTATACTTTTCTACTTAAATATGAACTAAAAATTAAATAAAATAAAAGATAACAGCACACTTTTTTTTCTAAGAAGGGACTAATTTCATCATCCATAACAAACATTTAAGAACTAATTAAATTTCAACAGTAGTAAAATAAACTAAACAAATAATGAATATATACAAAAAAAAATAAGAGGACTTACTTGTAAGGTTTGAAAGCACAACAACACCACCAACATAACAAGCTCACAAAAAAGAAAACCACAAACCAACACAAAAGCGCATCCTCACTGGTACAAAAATGCTGCCTCAACACCCTTTGCAAAACAGCCTCTCACAACAATGGTGAAGTTCTCTTGGTTATGCTAGTATTTATAGGCAAAGTATCATTCATCATTCGAGGCCACAAAAATAACTTGAGGTAGCACCAGGCAGGCTCCTTCTGTAGGCTTCCTCGACCTTGGCACCTCCTTCATTGTTGATGGAACCCTAATTTACGGATCTAATTTTTAGCATCAACAAGCTGGAGAACCTATTTGGGACTCTCTAAAATTGGGAAAAATAAAAAGAAAACAATGGAATTAGAAAAGGAAACGAAAAGAACAACGTCACAATTTTGGATATTGATAAGTTGAGGATGATTCGTCACAAAGAATAGAACTCTTTGATAAGAATCTAAGGTTTTACACAAAAAGCAAGAGAGACACTCTCTTAACTGTGTCTAATCTGAAATTTCATTAAAAACTGTCAACAAAGTATTTAAGGAGTCTATTTATAACTCCTACTAATAACCCTAAATTAGGCCCAAGGCCCAATAACTAATCAAATAATTAAAAGTCTTAAAAATAACAATAAAAGGTCGCAGCCCATTACAAGTCCAAAAATAAGCCCAAAAATATAATTAAAAATGAAAATAAATCTTATTCTAAAAGTTGGCTAAAATAAATGAACTTCATTTCTTCCTTTCTTTCTTCCATGAGAGAATTTAGTCTCTTGCCAAGCTCTTCCTGAAATCTCTTACTCATTGCTCAAGTGATTGGCCCATCCATGTTGAGTCCTCCCAAGTCAAACTCTTCCTCCTTGGATAGTCCTCTATCATTCCCTCCTTCTTGGGAAAAATTTTCCCTCAAATTGATGTCAAAGGTACCTACATCACAAAGAGTCAAGTCAGTAACATTAAAAGTGTTGCTCACACCATAGTCTAGTGGTAAATCAATTTTATATGCATTATAGTTGATGCACTCTAAAACTTGAAAAGGACCATCTTCCCTTTCTTGAAGTTTAGATTTTCATTTGGAAGTAAACCTATTCTTCCTCAAGTGAATCCAAACCCAATCACTCAATTTGAAAGCCATTTTCTTTCTCCCCTTATTGGAATATCTAGCATATTGTTCAACCTTTTTCTCAATTTGTGCTTTCACCTTCTCATGCAAACTCTTACTAAAATTAGCTTTAGAAAGCCCATTCCTATTCATCATAGTAGAAGTGTTAGGCAAAGGTAACAAATTAAGAGGGGTCAATGGATTAAAATCATAAACCACTTTAAAAGGAGAATAAGAAGTAGTAGACTTTACTGCCCTATTATAAGTAAATTCAGCATGGGGGTAGGCATTCCTCCCAAGCTTTCCAATTCTTACCTACCAAGCACCTTAGAAGTTGAGATAGAGTTCAATTTACCAGGATGACGGGCATAACACATGGGCTCAAGCTTTCTCTCACCCATCCTTTTTCCATCGAGCTCTCCACTTGCCC
Source organism: Glycine max (assembly GCF_000004515.6). Classification (NCBI taxonomy): domain Eukaryota; kingdom Viridiplantae; phylum Streptophyta; class Magnoliopsida; order Fabales; family Fabaceae; genus Glycine; species Glycine max. Next base: position 19,984,378 of record NC_038243.2, read on the forward strand.
TTGGATCTGTTTTATCTCTTCCGGAGTGTTTTTATATGTTGGCCTATTTGATAAGGATGCTCCTAGAATGAGATCAATTTGGTGCTCTATCCCTCTCAAAGGAGGTAACTTATGAGGGGTGTCTTTGGGGAAGACATCCCAAAACTCCTTCAATAATTCTTCCACACCTATAGGCAAAGAACTAGCAATAGAAGACAAATAGTAATCATGATGCATTAGTAAATACATAGGTTGCCTAGCTAGCGTCACTCTCTTCACCTCTTTTTCTCTTATGAACAAGCTCTATATTTTTCTCTTTTCTTGATTTTCATCTTTTTTTTACAATTTCACTCATTTTTATATCTCCACTCTTTTCTTTCTTTTCTCTCGTTTCATGCTCTCTCTTTTCATCAATTTTTTTGTCTTTTTTTTCTCTCCTGTTCTTTTTTCACTCTCATTTTTATTTGATCCTCACAAACCTCACTTGGAGACAAAGGTGTGAGGGTAACTTTTTTCCCTTTATGTATAAATGAAAATTTGTTTGTGACATTATTATGGACAACATCCCTATCATACTACTAAGGCCTTCCAAGTATGAGATGGCTAGCCTCTAGAGGGACTACATCAAATAGTATCTCATCAACATATTTTCCAATGGAAAAGTATATCAAAACTTGTCTATCTACAACTAGCTCCCCATCCTCTTTCAACCATTGTAGTTTGTAAGGCCTAGGGTGAGGGAAAGTTTTCAAAGCAAGTTTTTCAATCAATCTTTGGCTAGCTACATTAGTGCAACTACCCTCATCAATAATTAAAAAGCATATTTTCCCTATGACCATTCATCTAGTATGAAAAATTTTCTCCCTTTAAGTTTTATCTCTATCCTACACACACTACTCATTAATCTCATGACCATCAAAAGATCACCTTCCATTGGTTGTACCTCACATTCACTTTCTCTCTCACTAGAAGAACTAGAAGAGCTAGAAGAAGATGCACTAGTGATATCCCCATTACCCAACACAACCATAGTTCTTTTGTTAGGACATTGGGAGGCAATATGACTCTTTCCCAAATACTTAAAACATTTAATAGAACTCATTTTTGAAGAAGTGAGAGTAGGGTTAGAATTATTTTTTACCAAGGGCAGCACCTTTTTCATGAGATTTGAATGAAGTTCCTCCCTCATTCTTGAATGTCTCCTTATCCTTCCAAGTTGAAGAGCCATAGGGGGGCTTCTTGTATATTTACTTCCTCTTTAATTGCTGCTCCACCTTGATAGCTTGATGAATTAGATCCTCTAAAGAGGCATAGTGGTGTAACTCTACAATGTCTTGGATCTCTCTATTGAGACCATGCAAAAACCTTGCCATGGTGGCCTCTTAAGACTCCTCAATTTGAGCCCTAACCAAGGAAATCTCCATCTTTTTGTAATACTCATTCACACTCCTATTTCCTTGAGTTAGCCTTTGAAGCTTGTTGTGAAGGTTTGTCCCATAATAGGACAACACAAATCTCTCTCTTAAAACTCTCTTCATGTCTTGCCACAAATTAATCAAAGGCCTTCTCATCCTCTCAACATCACTCCTCACTTGGTTCCACCACACTAAAGCATATCCCTCAAACTCTAGTGAGGCCAATTTGATCTTTTTCTCTTCATTATAGTCATAACAAGCAAAGACTTGCTCAACCTTCATCTCCCACTCAAGATACACTTTTGGATCACAAGTCCCTTTAAAAGTAGGCCTATTCACCTTCACTCCCTCAATCCCTTCCTCTCTTTGACTACCTCTATATCTTTTATGATTTCTTCTCTCCCTACACCTCTCCTTCCTCCCTCATCCTCTTCATACCCCTTATCTTCTTCATGAGAAGAATTAGAGTATCTGCCCTTTCTTCTTCTATCTATATTTTCAACCCTCACACTTAAAGTTTCACTACTCATATGTATTCTTCTCAAACTCTCCTCATTCTCCTTTCTCATTCTTTCCATCCTTATAACTCATTTTTCTCATTTGATCACCAAGTTTAATCATGTCCGCCATGAGCCTTGCAGTTTTTGGAGATGGTGGAGTAGCATCTCCACTTGTAGAAGCCATACCTACAAGTAAAGTTAGTGCACAAGTAATAAACAAAATAGGACCTCACCACTCAACTTAGTGTTTCACTCGTGTATGACTCTTTTAAGGATTTTTCTTTTATAATATGCACTCTTGCCTTTTGTCACTCTTGCTCCTCTTCAGTTCTTAAGCAGAACCTTCAAGCTCAAAATCAAGAAGTATTTAATGTGAAATATGTCACAAATCAAAACTCAACTCAAGAAGCCAAGAATATAAATACTCTAAGACAAAACTAAGGAATTTAAAGACAAGCAAAAATAATGAAAGGAATACTCAAAAGGAATGCCAAGGAAGACAACAAACTAGAAGAGTCCAGAATCAAGAAAAAGAATTGAACTATGCTAGATGTAAATAACCAACAAGACAAAATTTTTTTTAAATATATGTAGTAAAAAACTAGAAGGACTCTGAATGCAAAACTTTTTTTTCGGCTTTTTTTAACAAAATTCAAATTTGAATGCAAATATGTGATTTGGCAGTTCCAAATCTATACTGTAATAGAATTTTGGCTCCAAATTTAAAAACTAGATTTATTTCTTTTTTTACTTCTTTATTTCCTTTTTTTCATGAATTTTGATACTATATATAAAAAAAAGAATATAAAAAGATATTGATATTAAACAGAGTTCAGAAAAGAAAGATAGACTCAAAGAAATAAAATAAAGGAAGATGAAATAATAATAGAGTTAAACAAAAGGGGGAAAATAAACAAAGGAAAAAACACACAAGAAGAAAGAAAACAGAAAGGATAAATAACACTGATTTCAAGAACCAGAACTTTGATACTAGTTGATGGAGCCCTAATTTGTAGATCTAATTTTTAGCATCAACAAACTGGAGAACCTATTTGAGACTCTCTGAAATTGGGGAAAATAAAAAGAAAAAAATGGAATTAGAAAAGGAGATGAAATGAAAAACGCCACAATCTTGGAAGATTGATAAGTTGAGGATGATTCCCCACAAAGAATAGAATTCTTTGAAAAAAAACCTAAGGTTTCACACAAGTACCAAGAAAGACATTCTCTTAACTATGTCTAATATGAAATCTCATCAAAAACTGTCAACAAAGTATAATCTCATAAAAAACGGCCAACAAAGTATTTAAGGAGTCTATTTATAACTCCTACCAATAAGCCTAAATTAGGCCTAAGGCCCAATAACTAATCAAATAATTAAAAATCTTACAAATAACAATAAAAGGTCGCAGGCCATTACAAGTCCAAAGATAGGTCCAAAAATATAATTAAAAACGAAAATAAATCTTATTCTAAAAGTTGGCTAAAATAAATGAACTTCATTTCTTCTTCTCTTTCTTCCATGAGAGAATTTAGTCTCTTGCCAAGCTCTTCCTGAAATCTCTTACTCATTGCTCAAGTGATTGGTGATAACTGCTATGTATAGGTATATTTTGAGACTAAATCATATAGAAATTGTTAATTTTCCTCTCTTATTTCTTTCTTTTTATGAAAATAATTGGGATTTTAACATTATTTAAGTTTTTGTGCAGAAAGTGTTCAAGTTTTGTAAATTTATAGTGCTTGGTGAATAATTGCAGCAGAAAAACAAAGTAAAGCCCAAGAAAGCAAATTGAAGATCTAAAGATACTCGCTCAGGGCGTCTTAGGCGCTCAGCATGATGCAGTCGCTTAGTGTGATACAGTCGCTCAACGGGCAGAACACGCTTAGCACAAAGAGTCACATAGAGAAATTTGATTGTGAAGGCGCACTCAGTGCAAGTCACACATTGAGCGTGGGGTTACCACCATACTCGCTAAGAGCGGCAGTCGCACTTAGCGCGAATGTTGCGTGAAATCCAAGCTGAACTACACCTATAAAAAGAGGAAGAGGAGAAGGAGAAAACACACAAAATATTCAAGAGAATACAATTCCTTACAAAAGGCAAAGGTTGGAAGCAAGAAAATCAACCATTAGGAGTCATCCCTTCCCTTCATTCCCTTTCTTATTTACTCTTTTCATTACTCATTACCCTCTTACAATTGTAAAGTCTCTAATGACAATGAGAGGCTAAAACTTCTTTTGTTGGGAGCTTAGCAGCCAACTACTTTTGATGTAACTATTCTTCTTATCTATTTAATTTTATTTCAATTTCATTGTCTCTCTTCTGTGCTTAATTTTATTGATTGTGGCTTGATCACCCATATTCATGGTAAGTTTTAGGGGTAGCGTTGGGAAATGTTTATCTCTAAAAGAACTGGGAAAGGACATTTAAATAATTCATATATAGGGATAGAATAATTTTATTTAGTTTGTTATACATCTTTGTTATTAATGCAATTTAATTGTTTCACCTCTTAAAGGGATTTGGGAAAGAAAATAGATAAATTAGGTTGTTTCATAATGGTTAGAGTATAAGAGTAGATACAGGTGATAATTAAAATAATATTAAATAGAGAAAAATCCTTAACATTATATCAAGAGTAGTTCTGGTAAGGTAGGCCCCCAACATATTCGCATTCTGAATCAACTTCCGCTTCACTACTCCTAGTGTTTGTTTTTCTTCTCTTGTTTGTTTTAATTAATTAATTTAAATTTATGTTTTTTTCCTGTTTATTTTAATTAATTCATTTGTGCCAAGTTATATTTCTTTTCACAACTATTTGAACTAATTTATTAATTGCTTGAAAATTGGATATACACTTACCTCCGTACAAGCAAAGTCCCTGAGACTCGACACTCGGACTTTCGTTTTACTTTACTACTTGTACAAATCAGTGCACTTGCCAATCAGTCAACAGTTGGTCCATCCATGTTGAGCCCACTCAAGTCAAACTCTTCCTCCTTGGATAGTCCTCTATCAAGTGTTCCCTTTTTGGGAACATGAATTCAAATTGCAACCCTGCATGCAACATCACCCCGCCTTGGAAATGGCTTGCTGAGTGGTGCCACTAGTAAGCATACTCTAGCCTAGTGCCTCATATTGTCACCTTGGGGAACATGTAGTCAAACTTGCAGCAAACATCATGTCGCAATGTAAATCAGCAGGCAAGGGTGATGACCCTCTAGATGGCACCTCTTGAAGCTAGGCATTGGGTGATTCCTCCTTAAGCGGCACCACAACTGAAGTGGTGTCAAAGTTGGCAAGCACCTCTTACAAACGACAAAAGCATCAATACAAGGCGCCACTTAGAGTGATGCCTCCTAAATCCTAGTCAGCAAAAATCACTCATGACATGTAATTAGTTCTGTAAAACACTTTGGTAATTTATTTCATGAAAAAACCTATTTTGGTAAAATAAAGAAGAAGAAGAAGAAGAAGAAGAAGAAGAAGAAGAAGAAGAAGAAGGTTCATAATTGTATGGTATTCTGCAAATATTGAGCGGTAGAAGAACTACTTTGGGAACTAGGCAGCATCGGAGAGAGACTTTGAGATTCCAAGTGCAAAATACTATAGTGGAGGCCGGGAGAAGCACTACTAAAAAAATGATTGTTTACGACACACCTTCTAAGGCGGTTCCCAGAAAACTGTCTTAGAATGTTAGGCGGTGGCATTTTTGTAAATAACATGAGATGTACTAAGATGGTTTTTCGAAAATCGTTTTAGAAGGCTGCCATTCTAAGACGATTTTGTAAAAACCGTCTTAGTAGATTTTTCGCTATTTATAATATTTGAATGTACTGTCTAGTGCTTTCCCGGGGAAATACTTATTCTCACTCTCCAAAGACGAAACCCTAGCCCTAAACAAACTCTGAAACCTTATTTCTCCCTCCCTCCGTCTCCACCATTTCCACCCTTCTTTCTCTCTCTCGTCTCACTTGAAACTCCACAACCCAATTTTCTTTTCCTATGACCCAATTCCAATTCCATTCTTCAGGAGTTGAATCAAAACAACTAACAACAACATCAACAAGCAACTCAAGCCATCTCTAGTTGAATCAGCAGAATTCATCGCATCTGAGCCCACGCGCCATGTCATCCTCCTTGACCATCACAAAGCTGGCGTGCGTCTCGTCCATACTCTCCTGACGTGCGTAGAGGCCGTTCAGCATGGGTTTACAGGTTCTTAATTTAAGTCTATGTGGGTTTTCAAGTAGGGTTCCTAGTTCGTTAGGGAGTTTGATGAGACTAACGATGTTGGATTTGAGCAAGTAGAACCTGTCGAGTTACCAAGTCTTTAGGTTGTGGCACTTCAAGAGAACTGTTTGAGTGGTGATGTTCCTAAGGGTTTCACACTTACTCTAATGCAAGTTCATGGCCTGCCTTGTGCTCACAATTTTTATGTTGAATGCCTTGATGATTGGCTTAGATTGAAAAACAAAATCATGAACATTCTTTTTCCTTTTATTCGATTTAGATTGTAATATTATGGTCTTTTCCTTCTGATTGTTTTGTACTACAAGTTGTTTTATGGTACACAGATTCTCTAAAACAAAAAGCTACTCTTGAAGAACATTCATCTTTGATTACTAATATCTGTTTCAGTCCAAGAATGCCTCGTCTTGCAACATCTTGATTCGACAAAACTGTCAAGGTTTGGGATGTTGACAATGTTAGTTGATTTATTTATTATTTTACTTTAATTGTATACAACTTTCAAGAATTGAGTTTGACATGCATTTTGTTCAAGGTATAATTTTGTTTTGCAGTTGTATGTCTGTTGTAGAAGTTCGTAGATGTGGTTTCACTATTCTATATTACTATTACTATGTGGCTCATATGGTGAGTTACAATGAAAATGTTAATTATTTAAATGAAAAACACTTCAACTTGTGGGTTGAAACAGCCAGGGTGGTGCTTCAACTAGTGCTGAAAATGTATAGCAATAACATTGATGGTAGCAAGGTGGGTGCTTTTGCACTACACTTTTTGTTGTTGGTGCTTCATCCATTGTCTACGTTCTTGAAGGTTAATTCGGTTAGGAAATGATTTCATAACTTTGTGGTTAAACTTCTTGAGCCGTTGCTGCATTTGTCAAGTGAAGTGCATCTTCGAGTTAATGGAATTAATCCAATTTGGACACAGAGACTAATAAAGGCACTGGAAGAAGTGCTTTCTTATGGACTTTTTCGTTCATTGTAACTTCGTGATTTTACAAGCTTTCATGGTTCAGAAGCAACTATTAGGAGTTATCCTAGACATTTATTTGATGTACTGAACAAAATTATAGCCAGAAAGAATGCTATGGCAATGGGTAGCTTAGGTTAGCTATTTCACTTGTATGTTGATTCAAGAAGAAAAATTAAGGAAACTTTGGTGACGTATGAAGAGAGCAAGACAACAGAGAAAATGGATGATTCAAGGAAACTAGTGGCAAAAGATCACTATAGCTCAAATAATATTCCTGCAGACATTCAAAAATCACTTTTTAATTTTTTTGTACTGATTATGAAACCGCTTTTGCTGAAGATTAATGCCTATATTCAATGTTAGTGCTTAGCTCTACTGAGTTTTAAAAGATTGGCTAAGATTTTGTTAAAACATAAGCACTTAGACAATGAAGGAAAGCTGGAGTTGCTGCACATGATGTCCAACGTTATGCCAAGGAATAAGATCGGGCTGCACAATGCACAAGGCAAGATAAAATGTCAAATGAAGAATTGAAGTTGCAGGATCCACGATGTCGGATACAATGTCCTGACATCCTGCCCGAAAATACTGGAGTTGCTGCACAATGCATAAGTCAAGATAAAATGTCAAATGAAGCATTGAAGCTGCAGGATCCACGATGTCGGATACGATGTCCTGACATCTTGCCCGAAAATACTGGACACATAAATCTGTTATATCTTTAACAGATTATTGTGCAGTTGGCAAGAGATTAGATGATCTATCTTTAGGAACGAATTGAAAGATAATTAAAGTTCGAATTTCAAAGTAGAAGAGTTCGTTCAGGGATTAAAGATTAAAGATTAAAGATTCAAACTAAAAGATCAAACGTTATCTTTTAGATCTTTAAGTGCAGATTTTCAGGAAGAAGATAGATCTCATCCAGCACAAGTAGTTGCAGCCCAGAAACGCACACTGCTATAAAAACATGGAGGCTGCACGAGTTCTGTACCAAGTCCGGGATTGAAGAGTTATTTTGTGAGTTTTGGGACTTGAGTCTTTTGTGAGCCACCTTGATGGTACCCTAACATCAAGTGTTGGACCTGAGTGTGTAGAGTTGATCTCTTGTGTGTAGAGTTGATCTCTAGTGTGTAGGGTTGATCCCTTTTGTGTAGAGTTGATCTCTAGTGTGTAGGGTTGATCCCTTTTTGTTCAGAGTTGATCTCTGGTGTGTCTTTGATTTATTTGTAAACACGGGAGTGTGATTGAGAGGGAGTGAGCGGGGTTTCTCATATCTAAGAGTGGCTCTTAGGTAGAGATCGCACGGGTAGTGGTTAGGTGAGAAGGTTGTAAACAGTGGCTGTTAGACCTTGAACTAACACTATTTTAGTGGATTTCCTCCCTGGCTTGGTAGCCCCCAGATGTAGGTGAGGTTGCACCGAACTGGGTTAACAATTCTCTTGTGTTATTTACTTGTTTAATCTGTTCATACGGACACATATAATCTGCATGTTCTGAAGCGTGATGTCGTGACATCCTGTACGACATCTGTCCCCAGTATCAGAATTTCATTCAAGTTGAAGTAGATGCCAATGCCCTATTGTTGGATCTTCGTGGTTTACTCAATTCTATTGGTAATTTGCTTGCTAGTTTTATGAAAAATAAAGTTTATGTGAGAACAAAGGACACATTTGGAGGTGCTTGTCTTGATTTCCTGAAGAAAACTTATTATACTTTGATAACTTGTTGTACTAGTGTACTCCACTTGTCCAACTATGATACAACTAACAAGATGCAAATATTTAGTTTGTTTGCTAATGAGATTCTAGTTGTTGTGGGATATCTTTTCAAAATTGAATGTGAGGTTATTGGACACAATTTAGTAAATCTATGGCTTCTTATGTTGTCATGCTCTGTCTTTATTTTGTATTGTGTTCAATATGGATGTTGAATGCCACCATGATTTCTAATCATTTAAATCTTCTAACTTTAAAGATCATGTTATCTATGCTTAGTTTTTTTGGCTCCTAGATTAACATTTCTACTATGGAGCTATATATGGCTATGGGTTTTTTTTCCTCCTAATGTATTTTGACTTGAACATTGTGACTATTTATTTTCTTGGATGTTAATGATCGATGTCTTGGTGGTCTGTAAGTTTGTTTGCCATTGTCTAGAAATTGATGAATTGTGTGCATTTATGGTTTTAATATTCTGATTTAATTAAATATATAAATACTATGCAGCCTGGTTATTCACTTGGCACCTTCACGGGACATTCAACACCTGTTATGTTAGTAGATTTTCATCCAAATAAAGATGACCTCATATGTTCTTGTGATGGTGATGGTGACATAATGCAATTTTTTATTTTATTTTATTTTATTTTGTACCAGATCAAGTGTTATATGCAACAACTCCTTACTGGTCTGCAGCATTGTCATGAGATGGGAATCATGCACTAAGATATCAAGGCTTGTAACTTATTAATAGACAAAAGAGGGGTGCTGAAAATTGTAGATTTTGGACTTGCAACTTCCATCGAAGTTGAAAGGCCACTGACAAATAGAGTGGTGACACTTTGGTATAGGGCTCCAGAACTTCTTTTGGGTTCAACCGATCATGGATTCATCATTGATCTCTGGAGTGCAGGGTGCCTGATGGGTCTTAATGCACAAAAATAGTGATAAAATGGATATAACAGTGTAATATGAGTAATGAAACTGCAATGGTATTGCTGTGAGATCCACAATTACAAGAAGAAAAGAGCAGGAAAAAAAGAAAAATAACAAACTGGTAATAGCAACCAATTCCCAAGCACGCAGTGCTCCCAAATCACCCAGAGGCGACCCCACCAAATCCTAACTGAATTCCTTCCTAATTATTCCCTTCCAGCAATAGCTATCTATAGCCACTCTCATGCGTTCACAGGCACGTCATCATCTTTCATTCCTTTTGTCTTTTTCCTAGTATAAACTCTCCACACCCTTGGCCTAGGCCCCACTTCACTAATCACATTTCTATCAACTCCCACCTCTTTAGACAATGCCTTGTCCTCAAGGCAAAATTCTGGAAACTGGCAACGCAAGACTTCATTATCCTCCCGTGTCACATCCTCTAAAGCTTTATTTTTCCATTGTATCAAGGTCTGCTGAACCTCATTACCCCCCTGTATTATGACTCTTGAACCAAACACCTTGTCTGGGTACACATCAGTGTCCTCAGTCACTTCCAAATCTTTAGGTAACTCTCCCTGTACCTGATAGTTCCCAATAGCTCGCTTAAGTAATGACACATGAAAAACTGGATGAATTCTAGATGCTGATGGAAGTTTCAACCTGTAAGCTACTTCGCCCATCTTCTCTGCCACCTGGAAAGGTCCATAGAATCTTGCAGCGAGTTTCTGATGAATTCTTTTTACCACTGATTGTTGTCTATGGGGTCTAAGTTTCATAAAGACCCATTCTCCAACTTCAAAACACAAGTCCCTCCTCTTCTTGTTAGCATACCTTGTCATTTGTTCCTGAGCTTTGAGCCATTGGAGTTTGAGTTGATTCAAAGCCTCATCTCTTTCACTCAACTCTAATGCCACAGCAGCCACCTTAGTCTCATTAGACAAAAATCTCAACAATGCAGGAGGTTGCCTCCCATGTACCACTTCGAACGGAGTCTTCCCAATAGACACATGAAAGGTAGTGTTGTACCAAAACTCATCCCAAGGGACCCACAATGACCAAGTCTTTGGATGATCAGAAGCAAAGCACCGTAGATAACTTTCCAGACACCTGTTAACCACCTCCGTTTGACCATCTGTTTCTAGATGATATGCTGAACTCATTTTCAACTTAGTACCCTGTAACTTGAACAGCTCCATCCAGAAATGACTCACAAATAAAGGATCTCTATCACTGATTATAGAACTTGGAATTCCATGAAGTCTCACCACTTCTTTAACAAAGAGCTCAGCAATTGACTTAGCAGTATATGGATGTTTGAGTAAAACAAAATGACTATACTTAGATAGTCTATCCACAACCACTAACACAGCCGCATAACCCTTAGACTTAGGCAACCCAATGATAAAGTCTAAGGACAAGTCCTCCCACACACCATTAGGAATAGGTAGAGGCTGTAACAAACCACCAAGAGTAGTAGCACTATATTTTTGTCTCTGACAAACATCACAAGATCTAACATAATCCCTTACACTCCTGTGCATCCCCACCCAATATAAGGAATCTGCCAGTCTTCGGTATGCTCTCAGAAAACCTGAGTGCCCTCCAGCAGGAGTACTATGAAATTCTTCCAATAGCCAAGGAATAGAGGGTGATTCGGGGGAAATCACTAGCCTGCCATGATAAAGTAAAACTCCATGTTTCACCTGAAACCCAGGTCTAACATCAGGAGACTCCTGCACTTCTTTCAGTAACTTTCGAATGTACAGGTCATTAGTTATTTCATCCAAAAGTTTTTGTCTATCAGCCCACAAGGGAAAAGAAATAATAGAATTCATTTCTACCTCACCATGACATCTGGACAGAGCATCAGTGGCTCTATTCTCTAAGCCAGGCTTGTACTTAACTTCAAATTGATAGCCTAGCAGTTTGGCCAACCAACACTACTGATCTGGAGATGAAACTCTCTGTTGTAAAAAATGCTTCAAGCTTTTATGATCTGTGTGCACAATAAATTCTCTGCCCAATAAATAATGTCTCCAGTGCTGAATACAAAGCACAAGGGCCATCAATTCCTTCTCATGGACAGATTTTTCCAGATTCCCATCAGATAAAGCTTTACTGAAGAAAGCAATAGGTCGTCTCTGCTGCATTAGAACAGCACCTATACCTCTACCAGCCGCATCACACTCAACTTCAAAAGGTAAATCAAAATTTGGAATAATTAGCACAGGGGGAGAAGTCATGATCCTCTTCATCTCCTCAAAGGCCTTGACAGCTTCTATTCCCCAAGAAAAATTGTCTTTCTTAGTCAATTCGGTGAGAGGTTTTGCTATTTTACCATAATCTTGGATAAAATTTCTATAATACCCTGTGAGGCCCAAAAAACCACGTACCCCCTTCACATTCTTTGGTGTGGGCCATGCAAGAATACAGTTCACCTTTTCAGGGTCCATTGCCACACCTTCTCCAGAAATGATATGGCCAAGATAATCAATTTGAGCACACCCAAACCTACACTTTGCTTGATTTGCCACAAAACAATGCTCAACTAAAACAGACAAAATCATCCTCAAATGCATTTGGTGTTCCTCGATATCTCTACTGTAAATCAGAATATCATCAAAGAATACCAAGACAAACTTTCTCAAATAAGGCCGAAAAATGTTATTCATGGTGGCTTGGAAGGTAGCTGGGGCATTCATTAGTCCAAAAGGCATTACTAAATATTCATAGTGGTCGTTATGTGTTCTAACCGTCGTTTTAGGGATGTCATCCTCATGCACTCTAATTTGATGATATCCAGATTTTAGATTAATTTTAGAGAACACAGTAGCTCCATATAATTCATCTAACAACTCATCAACTATAGGGATTGGGTACTTATCCGGTATTGTAGCTTTATTTAAGGCCCTGTAGTCTACACACATTCTCCAGCTCTTGTCTTTCTTCTTGACTAATAACACAGGACTTGAAAATGAACTCATACTCGGCCGTATGACTCCAACTTTCAATAGTTCTGACACTTGCTTTTCAATTTCTTCTTTTTGGTTATGAGGGTACCTGTAGGGTCTAACATTAATGGCACCATGATCAGGATAAAGCTTAATCCGATGCACCTGACTCCTCTCAGGAGGTAGCTGAATGTTGTTTCCAAACACTTCCTGGAATTCTTCTAGTATAGGTTTTAAGCCTTTGGGAACCATTGACTTGGTTGCTTCCATTGACTGTAGATGAACCCACCCCCAGCCCAGCTTAGTTCTGCTATGAGTATCCTCAAGATAGGAGTTCAAATAACATTGTCTGACCACTTTACTGCCTTGACCTTGCAATTTCACCAACTCATTTTCATAAGAAAATTGCATAGTCATGGCCTTCCAATCCATAATCACCTTCCCAAGAGTGCTTAACCAGGCAACTCCTAACACCATATCCATTCCCCCTAGCTCCAACACCAACGCATCCACAATCACTTCAATCCCCCCATCTTCATATTGACCCCTTTACACACTCCATTTGTTATCACCTTATGACCATCACCAAGCTTGATACTCTTAGCTGCTGTAGGTGTGATGACAAGACCCAAAGCAGTAGTCACTTTGGGAGAAATGAAATAGTGGCTCGCACCACTATCAATCAACACCAATAAATCCACATTCTGTATCTTACCTTCAACCTTCATGGTGTGAGACTCGCCCATGCTTCCCAATACCCCCATCAATTTACATTCCACCTCCACTTCTTCTTCACTTTCCACCGTCACATCCTCCATACTTAGAATCTCCCCTTCCTCTGTCATGGTTTCACCTTCTCCTAGGATTAGAACCCTAAGAGCTCGTTCTGGACATTTATGCAACGTAGGGTGGTATTTTCCCCCACATTTGAAACAAAGACCCTTCGCTCTCCTCTCTTCAAATTCATCATTGTGGATACTTCGTATTCCCTTCCACCTCTCCATCGTGCCGGAACGCAGACCCCCATCATTTTTGCGAGCTGAGGAAACCAAAGACGAAGTTGAATTTGTGTTGGATCCACTCGAACCCATTTTCTAACTCGAGTTTGACCCACCCGACTGAAACGAACGAGTTGCATCCCTGGGTTGAGACCCCCCTTTCCTCATTAATAACCCGGCCCAATCCTTCTGGTCCACACGCTCGTACCCCCCTTTTTTCACCTCACGACGCTCACCATCGTCATCTTCCTCCTTCAATTCCTCTTCAACATCTTTCGCAATTCTCATAATCTCCATCCTATTTCGAGGATTCAGAGTATGCACCCTCCTCCGAATTTGAGGTTTCAGTCCACTCATAAAATATCCCAGGTATTGTTCTTCAGGAAGCCTTCCAACTTGTGATGACAATAGCTGAAAAGCTTCGACGAATTCCTCCATACTTCCTTTCTGCCTCAACGTCAAAAGTTCCTCGAACGGATTCTCCAGACGATGTCCTCCATAACGAGCAATTAACGCTCGCTTTAGCTTCTCCCATGACAACTCATCTTCAGTCTCCATCAACAGGTTGAACCAGTGAATAGTTGAACCTTCCATGCTCAAGCAAGCCAACTTCACACGCATATCATCCAATGTATTCTGAACATCGAAATAAATTTCGGCCCATGTAATCCAAGCCACAGGATCATCACCATCAAACAGAGGCAACTTCACCTTCCTCCCGGCGAGGCGAGATTCACTCTATGCAGAGTCACCAGCAGAGGCTTCCTCCTCTTAAGGCTCACTTCTCTTTCCGATCTGTTTGCTTAATTCTGCGAGAATCAAGCTTTGTTGCTACACTTGGAGAGCGAGCTCTTGCAGTGTTGTTGTCACATTCCCCATCTGTGTCTCCAAAGCGTCAACTCGGTCACCCATCTTAGGCTTCCTTGACATCTACAATCTTCTTCATTGTGTGAGATTGATCCCGCAGGTCGGACCAATTGATGGGTCTTAATGCACAAAAATAATGATAAAATGGATATAATAGTGTAATATGAGTAATGAAATTGCAATGGTATTGCTGTGAGATCCACAATTACAGGAAGAAAAGAGCAGAAAAAAAGAAAAATAACAAACTGGTAATAGCAACCAATTCCCAAGCACGCAGTGCTCCCAAATCACCCAGAGGCGACCCCACCAAATCCTAATTGAATTCCTTCCTAATTATTCCTTTCCAGCAATAGCTATCTATAGCCACTCTCATGCGTTCACAGGCACGTCATCATCTTTCATTCCTTTTGTCTTTTTCCTAGTATAAACTCTCCACACCCTTGGCCTAGGCCCCACTTCATTAATCACATTTCTATCAGTGCCTGTTGGCTGAGATGCTTGTTGGAAGACCAATTATGCCTAGCAGGAAACGGGTAACAATTAGCTAACTTAAGCATATCATGAAATATTTTTAGATTTCCATTAATCTCGATCTCATGCATTAATTATAGGGGCTCTAGAACTTCTTTTAAGAAAATACGACAAATAAATAAATCCAATCCTATGTATCTAACCTTGTGACTTGTCTACTAAATTAAACTATATTACTCCATGTATATATATATATATATATATATAGATATAGTATCATACGGGCGAATATTGCTAATTTATTTATTAGCAAATGGATGGCACTAAATAAAATTAATTCAGAGATCTTGTTTATAGTATTTTGGAAAGTCCAACTCTCTATGTTTTGAATTTGATGAGGGCCAAAAAAGTTAGTGGAAACAAAAAGAAAATAATAAAGAACTACAGAGGACATCACAATTTAAGGAAATAAATTCCTTGTCGTCCAATGTTGTTTTTCATAGTTAAAACTAGTTATAAAATTATAACATTTTATTAGTTATTTAAAATTTGGTTATTTAGTTTTTATAACTTGAGTTATAACTTCTAACAGATCACAGTAACCTCTACAATTTAAAATGTTAATTTTGTTTTTTTTTTCTCACTCTTTTTATCCCCTCTTCTAAGTTGTAGATGTAATTGGTTATATAACTAGTTAAAGATGTAACTGGTTATATAACTAATCATACATTCATAGCCGGTTATATAACCTGGTTATATAACTTATTTTTAAAATTAATAACTAGCTATACCAAATTATAACTGGTTATGCAAAATTGGTCATATGGCTATAATAATTATTTATAATCTAGTTACTAATTAATTATGACTATGGTTATTAGAATAACTAAACTATGACCACCCCTACTTGAAATTGTTACGTACCATTGTAGGAAAATTAAAAAGAGATAAATATATAGTTTAGAAATGAACTAAATTTCTGGACCAAATAAAAAGAAATCTAAACTAAATATAGGTCAGGCCCAAATTTGATGCATAACCTTTAGCAATTCTGGCCCAGTTACAACTTCAAAGTAACTTGGCCATGATGAAGGCTTTGGGTTGTGGTCCATGAATGATACTACATGCATCATATTTTTTTAAAAGGTATTTTCACAATAAAAAACTATGAGATTAATTTCTCGAAAAACTAGAATATCATGATACATTTCTCTTCTCCCACATGTTGCTTTATTCACATACCATAGATTGAAGTTCTGAGATATACTTAAAAGGATTAAACTACTTGCTACTTGTGTTACACATTGTGGATACACCAAAATTCTCTTCTCCCACATGTTAGGTTATACTACTTTTTTGAATTTTGAACTAAAGTGATCAAAATATTGTATTTTCAGAATTTTTTTCTTTTTTTAAATTTTCTTACTTTAATATTGTTCAACTCATTCTTTTCTATTTTGTAATAATATTTTCAACCCTTTTGTTTTATTGGTGGTAATAATACTTGCACCAAATCAAGTTTTAAGGCATGAGGTAATGTTTCTGACCCTAAATACAATATATTTCAAATTTTACTTCAAATTGTTTGAAGTTGATCAATCATTTTGTTTAATGTTACAATACTAATGTTACAAAATATAAGATAGATTTTTCTTGTCTGCTCTTTGTTTGTTTTAGGCAGTATCATGTAATAGCTTCTTTTCAAGGCATTGGGGCTGTTGTTGGAATCTTATCTCATGGTCTGGCTTACCTTTAAGATTTACAACAATCTCTGGGAAGCTACATTTCTATATATGACCAGCCTTCTTATACTCATTAGGTTAGTTCTTGATCAACTATATGCATGATACTACTAAGTTGTACCACTTCTTGTGTTTGCACTTATACCAATTTTGGGGGAGAGAAAAGATAGGCATAGGGATATTGAAATTGTGGGTATCAACCACACCACATGCTTTTAAAATCCATCTGTTATTATATCATGACATCATATAAATAATCCATTATTTTATAGAAAAATGATGAATTATATGGGTGGAAGGAAAAGGGAGATAGAGAGAGAACATAAAGAAAGATAGATATGTGATGAGAAATGAGAGAGATGAAAAAAAATAAGGTGGAACCTAGAAGTGATATAGGAGAGGAAGTAGATGGATGAATATAATTACTATAACTCCGATTCATTTTCCCTCAAAAGAAAAAAAGGTTATAGCATTTACATTCTAATTACCTTTCAGGCAGTGATAGCTAGAACGATGTTATATTAGTAATTCGGTAATTCCAAAACTTAATATGCATGGCTCTCACCCTTCTTTGCCTTGTGAGGAGAAAGACAGCTTTTGCAATCTTTAAATATATTTAAATTTTTTTTATGAAAAAATATATTCTAAGACGGTTCTCAAAACACCGTCTTAGAATGCTCAAATATTTTTTTAAAAAAAAATATATTCTTAGACGGTTCTCTGAAAAACCATCTTAGAAAGTCTACCCTTCTAAGACGGTTTTAGAAAGACACATTTTTAAAATGATTTTTAGCTAATAATCGTCTTAGAAAGATATCTTTTTCTAGGTCAATTTTTATAGAACCGTCGTAGAAAGTAAATAATCATCATAAAAAGTGTCTTTTAACCGACGTAGAATAGTCTTTTCTAGTAGAGAAATAAAGAGAAAAAAAAGAAGAAGAGATAGAATAGAATAGCCAATGAAAGTCAATAAATCATGTCAGTTGTCAGAAAAGCTGAAAAGGTTATCCCCTCTCTCTCATAAACGCAGTGAAAAATTCATCCCAAATAAGGAGCCTTCGTATGCAGATTTACAAAAATAATCACTATTGATCAGTCTTAATTCTTACACTATCGTACATTGAATAAGAAAAGTCATAACTCACAAAAAAAATACTTACTTCAGCGTCAAAAAGCTTGAGTAAATGTACATTGAATAAAAAGTTACTCATGTGTACATTTTTTTTCTCCTTGTTCTTAAGAAAAGAAAATAGAAAGGAGGAAAAAAACAAAAATAATAAAGCATTTTTTTGTTTGATTGGAGAAAAAATAAAAGAAAATAAGAAACAAAAATAGACATATAGAAATAAAATTTAATTTTTTTTTAATTTCTTTTTAATTCAAATTTTAAAATGTTCTTTCTTCCTTTATTTTTCTTCCTTTCAACCAAAAAGGATCATAATGTTCTTCTTTGTTATTATGCTTTAATTACAAAACCTTGAGAAGACTTATTATATTTATTAATTATATGCATCGGTACCTAGACATTATCTATTCAGTTAAATTACTGTACATCTCTTTTTCCTTGTACATAGAATTTGAATGTAGGATGGGTATTAACTAAGTTTCGATTCTGACACTGTTATATATAAACGAAAATCTTTTGACAGTGACAATGTCAGTTGTGTTTTAGTTTCAAGTAATTGTGTTATATATAAACGAAAATCTTTTGACAGTGACAATGTCAGTTGTGTTTTAGTTTCAAGTAATTGTTTTAACTTCTTGGCATGTGCAAGGGATGAGAATAGTTGAGTAAGTTTAACAACAAAAAGAAAAGAATTATGATTTTAGTTTTTGTAATATTGTGAAATCTATTTTAAGTGCTCAAAGTTTCGTATCATTTAACTTAATTCATATATTTTGCTGAAGAATTCTCATAAACAACATTAACTTTTATCTGACATAGTAAATATAATGTATTTTGTTTTTTTTTTGAAAAATTGATTAAAATGATGTGAAAATTATTTACTTAAAAAAATTATTAATATGTCTCTCCAAATACATCAGTGAAACTTTCGGGGTTTTATTTTTATCTTAATTTTCATTGTCATTCTTAGATAGTTGCTGCAGATTTAGTTCTGATTTTGTTTGTTTCTTGAATATAACAACGTCAACCCCATTTTCAAGAAATGACTAAAAATAAGTTTTTTTTAATACACGAAATAAGTTGTATGATATAAAATTACTTATGAAAGTATTGAAACTAAAAATATACTTTTCCTTAAAAAGATAAGAAAAATATATACTTAATAATTATGGAATGTATGCTTAACGATTTTCAAGCTCTAACAACAGGCGTGCTTGCTTAATAAGTTTTCTCATAAATCAGAAAATTTCTTAGCATAAATAACTGACTATGATAAATCTACTTTGTCTCTCTAGTATAATTTATTTGCGTATACACTAGACACAATTTGTTGGCACCCTAACTTAAAGGCTTATGCCAAGTCTCTATCAATAATAATGTCTAAATCTTTTGTATTAAAAGTAAGTCTTAGCATTCTCTAACCAGAAAATTGAACCCATTATGATCATAAATATTCATGATGTATCTAATACAGCGCTGGACCTAGTATCTTTGAGTAAAGCAACATTATTCGAGAGAAAGGTGAGGATATTACAATATCTTTAGTTTACTTTTGTAAATAAATCCTTGTATATATTTTTTATTTAAAGGTGAGAGTATAACAATAAAAAAAATACATATTTTAAAGAGTTTTACATATTTATTCATTTATTTGGCCCCTTTCTAAAATTATCAGGTTGCCTTTTTTAAACACTTCAAATGTCTTTAATCATTTTATTCACTGCTTTTCGGTCTAAAGACGCAACTATGTTGAGGAACATATGGTGGTGGCTGTCCACTAATGAACATGCATAGTTCAAGTCTCCAAATTGAAAACTAGTTCCCTCTCATAGCGTGTTTGGAAAATGGAATATATGTAGAATTTAACGCAATTGGCTGTTACTTAAGACTTAACCCCCATATATAGGCTCCAAAGGCAAATCCAAACACGCTATTTGACATCTTTGCATAAATAAAGTCCAAGTTATGGGCAATCAGTCACGATCCATTCAATTAAAATTTACAAATTATGGAACAATTCTGAAATCACCTATGTAGAAAAAATGTAGCATCTAAGCATTTATTCATAACAACCTATTTGTAGTGGTGCGAAAGAAAATTTATAATGGGGTTAGAAAAGTCACGTGCAATTAGAGTGATCTTTATATGGACATTGTTATTAGTCCATATAATGTGGATAATTTTTTATTTATTTTAAAAATACCCTTCACATGAGATCATTATTGAGATGCACAACACATGTAATGGAAACACAATTTTATTGTATATGGTTTTTTCACCCCAAACAATATAACAAAAGCATGATTTTGTTGTGTTATAGCAAATGGAAATATCTTTCTGTTGTTTTTTTATTTTAAAAGCATTTTAATTAAAAAATAAATAAATTTAGTGTTTTATATTATAATTATTGATTGATCACACTATTTGTTTTGATACGTAGACCAACCATATTAATGGGGAACTGACAAGCAAACAATACCCTCTTAAATCTCGATGCAATCTTGACGATAAAGAAACATTGGCAATCATATTAGTGTAGTGATTTTTACTATCAACTTGCATATGTAGGTGATAATTGTATTGAATATAATTGTATGAAACTTAAAAACCAAAATAATATGAAGAGGATGTTTTTCAATAACCCTTTTACAAAAATATAAATTAACAATATGCATTCAAAATAAATTCATCAACAAAAAAAATCCACATTAACAAAATAAAATTAATTAAAATCTTAAAATAATTAAATTATCATAACAATAAACATTAACTTATCAAAAAATTAAAGTAAATAATTTGTGTTATTAATAAACTAAACTAACAAAAAAATAACTATTAACTTAAAAAATAAATATTAATTATTTTTAACTATTTTAAAAATAAATATGAAAAAAGAATAACAGAAATACGATTTTGTTGTGCATCTAAAGAAAGATCACAATAAAATCGTGTTTTCGTTGTATGACATCACACAATGAAAACACAATTTCGTTGTAATCTTTTTTTAGATGCACAATAAATCGTATTTTCGTTGCGCGCTTTTCAAACCTAGAAAAATTTCGCAACGGAAACACGATTTCATTGTGGGGGTGAGAAGAAGGTTTGGGGATGCAGGGAAGGTGAAGTGGAAGAGGAAGGGTGGTGGGTTTGTGTAGAAGCAAAGCTTCATGATGAATCAATATTGATTCAAAGATGTTTTGATGATAACAAAGATGATGACAAAGGTGATGATAAAAAGCTCAAAGGTCAATCAAAGAATGAGTTCAAGATGTTCAAGATAGAATCAAGAATACTTCAAGATTCAAGAGGAAAGTTGATTTCAAGGATCAAGCTTCCAAGAATCAAGATCAAGATTCAAGAATCAAGAGAAGGCTTAATCAAGATAAGTATGAAAAGGTTTTTTTCAAAAATTGAGTAGCACATGAATTTTTCTCAAAACATATTTACCAAAGAGTTTTTACTCTCTGGTAATCGATTACTAGATTGTTGTAATCGATTACCAGTAGCAAAATGAATTTGAAAAAGTTTTCAAATGAATTTACAACGTTCCAATTGATTTCAAAAAAGTTGTAATCGATTACAATGTTTTGGTAATCGATTACTAGTGCCTTTGAACGTTGAAATTCAAATTCAAATGTGAAGAGTCACATCCTTTCACATAAAAGCTTTGTGTAATCGATTACACTGATTTGGTAATCGATTACCACTGATAGTTTCTGAACAAAATCAAAAGTTGTAACTCTTCCAAAGGTTTTCAAGTTTTTCTAAAGGTTATAACTCTTCTAAATGGTTCTCTTGACCAAATATGAAGAGTCTATAAAAGCAAGGCTTTGATTTTCTTTTCAATACATCTTTGCATCTTTTAAATTCATTCTATCAATCAATCTTGTCCAATTCATTCTTTACACAAGCAAGTTTCCACATTGATTTCTGAGTCTCTTTGAACTTCTTCTTCTTCTTCCTTTTGCCAAAAGCTTTCCAAAGTTTTCTGGTTTTTCTAAACCTTGAAAACTTGTGCTATTCATCTTTTTCATTCTCATCTCCCTTTGCCAAAGAGAATTCGCCAAGGACTAACCACCTGAATTCTTTTTGTGTCTCTCTTCTCTCTTTTCCAAAAGAACAAATGACTAACCGCCTGAATTCTTTTGTGTCTCCCTTCTCCCTTGTCAAAGAATTCAAAACGACACAGTCTGAGAATTCTTTTGATTCTTCCCTTTCCCTTATACAAAAGTTTTCAAAGAACTAACCGCCTGAGAAATCTTTTGTATCCCCATTCACAAAGTATCAAAGGTTTAACCGCCTGAGATCTTTGTCTTAACACATTGGAGGGTACATTCTTTATGGTACAAGTAGAGGGTACATCTACTTGGGTTGTTGACTGAGAACAAGAGAGGGTACATCTCTTGTGGATCAGTTCTAGTGGAGGGTACATCCACTAGGTTCAAAGAGAACAAGGGAGGGTACATCCCTTGTGGATCTTTGCTTGTAAAAGGATTTTTACAAGGTTGAAAGAAATCTCAAGGACCGCAGGTCGCTTGGGGACTGGATGTAGGTACGGGTTGTTGCCGAACCAGTATAAAAACTCTTGTGTGTTTGTCTCCTTCTTTCCTACTCTTTTACTTTCCGCTGTGCATTTTAATTTTCGCTTTTACTTTTGGTTAAGTTTTTATTCTACTCCTTATTCTCTTAACAACATAGTAAAAGCCTTAGAAGAGTAAATTTTTAATTAGTAAGGAGTAAGAAGGTCTTTTCTCAGGAACTTTTATTTTTGTTGGAACCAATAGCAACCTCCATTTTACATTCACCCTATGACCCTAATGCATGAAAATGGGGGTTAGATAAAGTTGAGGTTTAGTGTTGTCAAAGTAAGCTCAACTTGATAGACTAGATCGGCTAGCTTGTTTAATTTGAGACCTAGAAAGGTTTAAATATGATTTTAGTCCATGTAAGTTAGTGTTTTTTTTTTGTCTCTGTATTTTCATTCTTATAATTTTAGTTCCTATAAGTTGACGCTTTTGCAATTTTTGTTCTTGTAAGATATTTTGCTTTTTTTTTAATCCTATAAGTTTGTATTTTTTTTTTCAATTTTGATCACTATAAGCACGAACTTAGGGGACTATGAATGAAAAAAATCCAAATATTAAAGGGACTAAAATTAAAAAAAGCACAAAATTTTAAGGACTAAAAAAGAACAAAAACACTTATAGGAACCAAAACTAAAATAGCGCCAACTTATAGGGACTAAAATTAGAAAAATGAACTTGTAGGGATCAAAAATGAAAAAAGAAACACTAACTTATAAAAACCAAAAATACATTTAAGCCTATAAAGAATTGGGTCAAATTTGGTCGAACCTAATGTGATAGACGGGCTAAACCAAACATGTGAAATACAAGTCTGAAAACTACCAAACCTATTTAAATTGATTTCATTCCGAAAAGGTTAATCCAAAATATAAAATTACATTTAAGATTAGACTTTTCAAAATGTTAAAAAGGTGTAGAAAACAATTATTGAGTGAACTTTTTTTCCTGCACCGTGGCTTTTTCTTCTATACCCAACACTTTTTTGAATTTTTCAAAATTACCCCTGCTAATAAACTTACGGGCAATCCAGTAATGGCAATCCGGGCCCATACCTCTAACCAACTTTCATGTTATTAGCAAGGTTGTTGAAGGGAGATACCAACTGAGCTATATCCCCCGAGCCGAGTAAAGCATGCATGAAGGAGTCAAGTTAATTTTCTATTCTTTGAACTAGAGACCTCGCCTGTGAAGTAAATCATTGCACGACGCTGTAACCAACTGAGCTAATACACCAATTATATTATAAAATAATTAATGTTGTTATATATAACTAAAATTTTTAATGTATATTTAATGCACATATAAATTTACATAATAAATTTTGTGACAATTAATATTGATCTAATAATTAATTTTTTGACATAAATTTTTATTAAACCTATGATTTTTATTTAAAATTTATATATATATATATATATAAAGATATTATTAGATAAAAATTAATAGTGATAAGACCAAAATCAGAAATCTCCTTAATGTAATAATTATAAAAAATTATAATTAAATTTATTAAAAAATATTAAAAATATTTTTTTAATCTTTTTAAAAAAAATTAGGAGATACATATTGTCAATTTGTATGTTTATTAACAGGATAATTTTGAAAAATTCAAAAAAAAATATGTAGAAGAAAAAACCACCGTATAGGAAGAAAAGTCCTTATGGAGTGCAGGAAGCAGTTGCCGTCACAGCCCATTTTCACCATATTAGTTAGGAATGTGTGCCCATTTCATTGCCTGTTGGTTCTAGATTTAAGAAAACTAATTTATATATTTAAATTAATCTCAATAATAAGTTTTACTTTAAATCACGTCTCTTACTTTTTTTTGTCAATTGAAATTAATTTTGGTAATAAACGATTCGGCCCTTAATCTCACACCATGTGCCACGTTTTTTTTCTAAAAACAAGTCAAACGAAGACACTCCCAATTTAAAAAAGGATGAAGTGTAAAGAGGAGAAAGTGTTCCGAACCCATCACATGGACCATGTCCATCCAAGATATCAATAGTTCGATGGTTTTACGCGTTTCTCACTTTCCAAGACACGTTAGAACGTAAATCTCGCCAATTTCACTCTCATGGTCAAGGGACATTGGCAATCTACGGTGCATAACTATTCAAGCAAACCCTAAATCTTCTTTTTTTTTTTAAAGCAAAATATCCCTCCAGTCAGAAGCTATAGGACTAACCCTCAAAATATAAAAATAACAAAAGTTTATTTTATCTTTTCCAACAAAATCTTCTCAACCATCTACAAAATGTGCTGGACCTGTTAGTAGCAAACCCTCAATCCTGCTTCTAACAGTTTCTGAAATCTAACGGAAGATCTCATTATCTATTATACATACATAAATGCATCAGTTACTCCCTCGGACTCTGTTATCAGTTACACCAAACTACGAGTCACAGAAAATAAACACTGATAGAAATAAAAAAAAAACTCTTGACTAGTCAAGCATTCATCATTTCTCATTGCACACCCCTAGTGTCCCACTAACTTGAACGTCTTGCATTGGAAGGATGTAGTAGGCTGACGGGATAACAATCTGAATCTCGGAACAAACAGAAAACGAATCTGAAACGTTAATTAAATCAGATATAACTTGAAATATATTACACTTTTTAATCATATAATAATATGGTCTACCCTATGATCAGTAACCTCAAATCAAACTTTACAGTGTCGAAAACTAATGCATCAGAACACCTTGGACTTGTAACTTTGACTTAAAATAACAGAACAATTAACCGGAAAAATAAAGCATGGAACTTTTATTGGTTTATCGTGTTGGGAAGGAGGCAACGAACCCAGGTATTGACCTTCACCAGCAATAACCAACATTTACTCACCACAATTCTCTTTATTCCCAATGCTTACTGCTTTCATAATTGTTTGTGCTTTGTGGCCACAATTCCACATTCCATTCCAACTTAAATTTGGAATGTCAAGTTTAATCAGGCCAAAAAAGCTGAAGATTTCCCCTACTCAGAACTTCCAACACCAATCGATAAACATTCAGGTCATAGCTTGTTATATCCTTAAACTCAGGCATTAAAGAAAATATGCAGCATTCAAGTCAGAATCTCTATACACAAGGCAGCCATACTTTGTTGTTTCTCCCGGATCTGCCTAACATCTCTCCACAACTCTACATCACCACATGATATGTTTACATTGGGCTCTTGACACAAAATTCCCCATTTTCCCACAGAAGCAGTTTTTCCATATGAGGGGAAAAAAACGAACAATTGGGTATCCCACCAGCAGCATTACATTGTGCCATAATCCAGATTTTCCCAACTGAAGGGAGCAACTGAGCCTACGAAAGGGCGACCACGGAAGAACACACAAACACATACACAAACAGCTGCAACAGCTAGCATTGAATAAATAAAGGGGCGGTGAAGCAAACCATGTGAACCTGGAACTCTTCTGTTGTAGCGAATTTCTGCATTCGCACACTTGGCACAAGAACTCTGACCTCGTTTGACTAAGTAACTTTGCTTTTGCTTAAGCTCCACTCTCAGTGACTGTTGCTCTATTGCATTTGCAATTGTTACCGAAATTTCACCCCTTTGTCTGTCAGCAAGTTTACGGGCGACCAGCGCATTATAAGAGTCATTATTCCTCATCATGGCATAGGCATGTGGACTTTGTCCGTTTGCATCCACAAGGGATTCCCAGCACTTCAAACCAATCTATAGCAAGCACAAAGAACACACAAGTTAAAATTGAATACAAGGAATGAAGGTTGAGAAATATAACCATACAGTTGAGGGTAAAAAGTATGCTAAAGTGCAAACAACACAGTAATTCAACTATTATATATTTTAGTTTTCAATATGCCATCTCCCCTTGCCCCCTTTCCTTAAAAACAAGAAAACAACACAAATACATGGCCAGGACTAGTAGAGACACATCACAGCTAGAGAAATATGCATTTACTTGAGGTCCAAAATAGAAAATCCCCAGTACCACTGCCATCAAGGAAAAGAACAAGTGATATTTACCCACAATAACTACCACAGGAACCTGTGTCTGTGTAACCCAATTTTTTTTTTTCCTTCTGTTACTTAGGACAACAACTGACGTGTCATTTCTTCCATAAGGCATATAGTACTAGAATAGGGAGAAAAAACTTACCTCCTGTGGGTCACTTGTTAAAGAGTCAACTACACTCTCAGAACCAGATGTGCATGCCGCCAAGTGCAAGGGTGTAATACCACCAGGACCCTCAAGATTTGGTGGAAATACATATTTCCTGGATGTACCATTTTTGCTTGGTATAGAATAGTGGATGAGCAAATCAACCATGCCTACGTATTTTCCTTTCACTGCTCTATTTAAGAGTTGGATTGCATTCAACATCTCCACTGACCCCGTTGACAACCATTCCCCTTGCAAGTGTTTACCAACCAGCACATCCAGAAGGGTTTTGATTAGCATGCAACAGTTTCTTTCCACAGCAAATATGAGTACAAATTTGAACCTGTCAAGTGAATAACATGGAACCTCATGCACATAAGAGAATCTTTCTCTTTGGAACAGCCAGCCAAGCTCATTCAAGAAGTGCAAAGCCTCCTCCCTTGATCTCGGCCTTCCAAAATGATGTTCATGCTCCTCTGAAATGGCATCACATATTTTTTCCTCCTCATCAAATTCAGACTCAAGTGGTCTCAATTCCTTGCAAATGGTCTCATCAGCTATTATCACTGGAAAACTGTTACCCTTGAAACCATTTTCAACCTGATCATAAAAATAAGTCACACATCTTATTAGCATATGTCACATTAACACATTAAAATTGTTCTAGACATACATGTGTCTGCAAGCACACAGTTAGCTATGGTTATAAAATGCAAGATTATACAATATAGAAATCTACCTCAATAAAACAGCGACCCAGAACACCAGGCGATACATCCTGAACTTTAAAACCACTCAACTTTATCTTATCATACATCACACCAGAATGTGCAGAACCTATGACTTCTGCTGATGCATAAGAGCCAGTACCTGTACAGTGAATCCTGCAAAAATGAGGGACAAATATTAGGAAAACAGACCAGAAATAAGCATGTCACAACATCCAAAATGGGAAATCGATACTGACTTTGTGCCAAGAGTTGACAAGTTTCTACCCTTCAATGAAATAGAGGTTTCCTGTCCACTAACAATTGCCAAAGGGGACACAGATATCAACTCTGGAGACTTCCATGTTCTCCATGGTTTGCATATGCGAATCTTCCCTGGAATTTCAGATGAAATGGATCATTCAACCCCTTGATATGAGAAATCCAGCTATATCCAATTTATGGAAGAAGAAAAATAGTCCAAAGAGCAAAGCTTTCAACATAATAATATTCAATTTAAAATAAAAAGAGATAGACCACAGTCACAGATCAGGACTAGTTATGGTACTCACCATCTTTGTGTGAAACTAACCGACTGCCAGAATGAACCAGAAACCTTCCATTTCTCCAAAAATCAGAATCTGAATTTTGAATTAAAGAATGAACATGTTGAAGGAAGTTTTCTTCTAACTGCACAAAACACAATGTGCAAGCAATCAGCAAGATAGAATTGTAAAAGCTGCAAAATATACATCACGGCAGTTCACTTACTCTCTCCCAGTCAGCAGAAGACATTGAAGCATAAATTGATAGGACCACACAACCAGGCCGTATGTAGCTCTCCATGTCTGATGGCCTATTGGATAGCCAATTGTAAATCTAGAAAAATAAAAAGTTATTAACACATGATATATTCACATTTGACAAAAGGACATTTCATTAATAAAAATAACTTTGCCAGATCAAATTTTAAAGGAAAGTGCAAACACCTGTGCTCGCAGTGTTCCTGGGAAATGGCTGGGATGCTTGTCAAATAGTTTAAACATTATTCTCCCAGTGCGATCCTGTTGGAAAAGCACAAAATAGATTCAATCTCAGAAGATTAATTACCCTAAGCTAAGCTTAAATACAATACAGATAAAGCAACATACAAATTAAGTAAAAAAAACATGGGACTGTAAATCGCAAACTAACTACCTGAGCATCTGAATTCAAACTGGGAGGTGAATGATCAGAGCCCGAAGATGTATACCCAGCTTGGAATGGAACACTCTGAAGTGAACTAGGTTGTTGGATCCAGTTATTTGACCCTTTAAATAGATCAAGAGAGATATTAGAACTATGACTTTGGCTGGCTTCCTTATTTGCATTAACTCCTCTTCCAGAGGATATACTCTCTGGCTTGAGACCTCTAGCCCCATCCTGCAAATCAAACTGCATCTCCACAATAGGAGGAGAAGACGATGGCGATCTCTCTTCAGCAGGGTTACTACTGTCAGACGAGAAATACTTTCTAGAAGATGCTAGTTTAGGCAGGCTGTCATCTTCCGGAGAGGAGCTAAAGAGTTGCAGTGGTAAATTAACTCGAACTTCTTGACAATCTGAATCTTCAACTGGAGACTGGGAACTGCTACTGCTTCTTTCTCCACCAACCGAAAAGAATTGCTGTTGTCTCGTCTGGTCAGCACTGCCACCATCACTGCTGCAGCTGCGGTTTTGAGAGGGTGACGCACTGGAATCAGGGGCAGAACCCCCAGAAAGAGTGGTGGAAAGAACAGCAAGCAAGTCCATAGTTAACGGGGCAGCCGGGGTGTGGTTCAGTAGGTCATGAGACTCGTGACATTGATAGGAGGATGATGGTGTCTGCAATTGCACATGATCCTTTTTCCCATTAACATTACCACTCCCAGCATCCAGCAACTTGGTTGCAAGATCTGCAGGCAAAGGTATCTTATTGAGAATCTGAACAAGCTGCTCTCTATCCGAAACTTGTGACCTTTTTTCCTCAAATTTTCCTACACGTGACAATAATCATCCCAACACAAACAAACTTAGTGCATGCTTGTTTTACACTAGAAAGGAAAAACCATAATTAACAAGGGTATGATGGTTTTGGCTTATTTTCCTGATAAACAAGTCATTATTTCTACAATTAATTGCTTCTTTTTTGCACAAGTTCTTTCAAAAACTTAAAATTAATTATTTAATCTAATTTTTCACATCAGTTTATTCTGGAAAAAAAAACATGTTTTCTTAACTAACATAAAAAGAAAAAAAAACAACAACTGTTTTATTCATAATTAACACTCCAAAACCCTATGAAACAACTATTCAGCACGTTTTAGATTAATCAGGTTTTAATTCGAAAAATTAATTATTTATTTGAGTAAACTGTGTTTTAAGTCCCTCAATTTTCAATCAAAATTGACTTTAGTCCATATGCCTCAAACAATCATTTGGTTTTCGTATCATCAATTTGATTAAATTCAGATCCTCTTTATGAAACTTCCCCTATGTTTGGTAGGGAGGAAAGAAAATTTTGAAATTTAAATTGAAGAGAAAATTAAAGGGAAAAAAAGTTTAAATTTTTGTCTTATAAAATCATTTTTTTTTTCATTTTCTATCCAACCAAACAAAAGAAAAAAACATCGTAGGGTGAGGGCAGAAATCCACCCATCATAGTAAATAAGACCAAAATCAGTGTTTTTAAATTAGAGAAACAAAGATTAGTTTTGACTGAAAATTAAGCAGTTTACCCTAATTACTTCTCACAGCTTCAAGATAAAAATCTAACTATTCATGAAATAAATACTCCTTTAATACGTGATGTTATCATTATTATTCCAATTGAATTGAACTAGAATTAACTTATTTAAAGCAAAAAAAAAAAACATTATAAAAAAACAATTATTTAGAATCCAATTTTCTTGTATTTCACAATAGAAAAATATTTCTATAATAGAACTCTATTAAACTAAAAAACAAATGAACAAGACTTGGTCTTACCCTGCGAAGCTCCAGCTATAGCAGTCAACAAGTTGAAGATTTCCAAATTCGCGGCGGCAGCAGGCGCGGGAGTCGCCGAGGTAACATCCTCCGGCTGCGTCTTCCGCCGGCGCCGGTTGTGTCCGGCGAGTCTCCGGCGGCAGCTCCGCTTCCCCTCATCGAACTCCGAGAGCGGGTGAAACCTACTACACTGCTGGCAGAATCTTTGCATTTGATTCGCGAGAAGCGCTTTCGAGGCTTTGCTATGAGCCTCGCACACCTTGTGCCTCCGGTGATAGTCCTTCGCCTTCGACAGATCCTCCCTGCAGTTGTCCACCTGGCACATCGGATACGACGCCGTTCCGGGGGACCCCGACCTAACTCTCTTGTTGCTAACGTTGATATTGATGTTATTGTTATTCACTCTTGTTGTTCCTCCGAGCTTTAACTGTAGAGGAGGAACGACACTTTCCGCCTCGAAAACGACGTCGTTGTTTGGGGACAGTGGTGGCGGCGGCGGTGGTTTTCCTGCGAAACGCACGCTGTCCCACTCCCACCTCCAGCTCTCGTTCGGACCCGCCGAAACGATGTCGTACGATAGATCGCGCTTCCGGTGCATCAGAATCGGAGGCGGAGCCACCTTTTCCATTTTTTTCAACGGCAAAAAAAAATAGGAAAAAAGGATCTTTGATTTTTTTTTGTGATTTATTTATCTAAAATTGAAAGAAAAAGATCCATGAGGAGAAGGGAAAGTAAAGGGAATCCTTAATTTCTGGAACTCAGATCTGAGAGCTGAGAGAGTCCAAGAGGATTCAGGTTTTTTTTCTTTTCTTTTCCTTTTTTTTTTGGCTTTTAGGTTTCTTTCTTGCAAGGGATGTGTTGTGCTTTGTTAACTTTGTGTAATCGTGTCAAGTCTTTGTTGTTGGAGGGTGGGAGTGGCAGAAGTGGTAGATAGAGTGAGTTTTGAGGGGGGTTTGGGATTATAGAAGGAGCCGACTATAGAAGAATCCAAGAGGTTTCGTTTTGGCAGTCCCCACTAGAGGGTTCCGTACGAGTGCTTTGGGTTTTGCTTTTCAGGTAAAGGGGTCTGTAACGTAACAGTGGCACCACTTTTAAGATGGAGGGATGTGATGGGAATTCCACTGCTCTTATTGTTTTCTTTGCTTTTTCTTTTTTCTTAAAGATCATTATTTGTAATTTACCGAATTAGAGATTTAATTTAATGTATGATTGTAATTAATTCAAGAAATTTTGTATACTTTAAAAATTAAACATGTTTATTATGTTAAAAAATTACATACAAATATATATATATATATATATATATATATATATATATATATATATATATATATATATATATAATGTAGTGAAACCTCACAGCAATGTATTTAGTCTTTGGATTATTGATTGCTTTATTTTGTCGTATCGCTATCCCATCATGTCATGTCATCCATAATAATAATACCATACTCGCTGCTCACGGGTTCGGTTCGCTCTTGAGCCTTTTTCGTTGTAGCGTATTGTCTTTGGTTTGATTTGGGTAGGCCAGCGATTATATATCAAAATTATCGTGGAAAACAAATTATCTTGAGGCATGGGCGCCGTACATGTAAAGTGGCTAGTGTGTATGATTGAAAATATTGAAATTAACGCGTTTAATGGTTGAAGAATTGTGGCTTTGGTACGGAAATCCCTTTTTTAATTGTTGTATTTCTTTGGGTAATTAAATACATTCTCACTGCTTACAGATAAAATTGTATATAGACTGGATTAGTATGGGTTTGGATCTAATCCTTTCGTTAGCTCAACTTTATTTTGTTTGTATATAGAAAAAGGCGGTTGGGTCAAAAAAAAAAAAGTTGCACTACCGGGAAAGATGTTTTGTTGGAGTAATGTTGTAAGGATGAAGTTTCATATTAAGTAAAAATAAAAAAGTTAAGAAAAATATAAGTGAATGAAAGACTCGTAAATATTGAGTTTTAAGGTTTTGATTTAAAGTGTGGTGTCAAGTTTATTTATGTGGTTGTTTATGATCTATTGGTGTATATCTTTTTGGTGTTTATCCTTTCAAATGTATAATAATTGCTATCAAAATTAACGACTTGACTTGGTGATTAGCTCAAATGAGTAAAATGGAATTGATAGTGGATCATTGAACATGAAAATCTTTTATATCAAAAGTCTTTTTAGCGGGTGAGTTCATGCATGAAAAATCAGACGACATGTCTTGAAGTCATGAAATGGGAGAAAGTAGCTACACAAGCCACTAGAGCATGTTGACAGCAATGGTTAGACAGAGTGAGATAACCACGGTTGAGTTCTAAGGACTGTCATTGAGTTCTCGTAGATTGAAAATGACTTCCACTTGAGGGGAAAACTGTCATGTGAAAGAAACTCACACTTGAGAGAAATATTATTGTTAGAGTACAAGTATGAAGGTGAAGTTCTATATTGGATAAAAATAAAAAAGTTGAGCAACATATAAGTGAAAGAAAGACTTATAAACTAAGTCTTAATATTTTGAGTTAAAGTGTGGTGTTAAGTTCACTTGTATGATTGCTTATGATTCATTGATGTAAATCTCTCAGGTATTTATCCCCTCAAATGCACACAACACATGTTCTTATTCAGTGTTCAAAAATACTTCAATTTGAATTGCATTTGAAGGAGGATAGAAAAAAAATACTAGATAACCATCTTGGCCTTCTTAACTAACTAAAGAAAGTGTTGTAAAAAAAATGAATATATAATTTTATATCATAAATAATTATTAGACCTTATAATTCTAGATATTAAGCTCTATTTAATAAAAAAAAATAGTAACTCTCAATATGTATACATTCTTTGTGTCAAAAAAATTGAAAGAAAGACCAAAAACAAAGAAAACGTGATAACTTTATGTTTCCTCGCTTCATTAAAATGAATCTCATCAAAAGATTTCACGTCACAAGAGATTTAGGATTTATCTCAATAATTAGGGAGTATAGGATAATATTTTCAAAACTGGACCGGCCAAAGCCTTAATTTAAGGTTTAATGGTTCAACCATAATCGAATTGGTATGAATAATAATAATCATAATAATAATCATAATAATAATGATAATAATAATAATACCTTGATAACACTAAAACAAAAAATAAAAATATCAATTTGTAGGTTCTTAACATTCAAAGTAAAAATAAAAATGTACATCAATATCTTAATACTTAGGTTTAAATTTTAATAAAATACAACAATGTCAATCAACAATAATAATATTACATATCGAATAAAAAAACAAAATTGCAAATGAGTATAATATAAAATTATAAGAAATTAAGATATGTAAAATGTAAATTAATATAAATGACTAAATTATATGTTTTATAAGAAAAAAAATTAATAATAATGGATAAAATAATTTATACCAACCTTACTAATTGTGATTTTACCTATCTTCAAAATATTTTAGCTTAAATATGAAAACTAAAAAATATATTTTAAAAAAAGTATTAGTTCAAACCGATTCTCTACACCAATTTTATATCATTTTCATCAATTTTGGTTTGACTCTTAATCGGTTTCTATAATACCCTCCATTACACTGGTTTTATTTTCATTGTTTCCTTTTTACTTTAAAGCATTATTATTCTTTACTTCAAGAAGGAATCATCCTTATTAACTTATCATCCATTTTAAAGCCCCCATTGGTGAAATAGATCTCTTAATAAATTAAACTTGAATTGTCAAAACATCATATCCCTGACACACCATTAGAACTTAATAGAACTTCATTAACTAAAAATATCATATTATCCATCATTACACAAATCTCATACTCATAATTACTTATGCATTTACCTCCTTGAAATTTAACACATTATACATTTGAGTCACTTATAATAAAAATAATATACATCATGATAATGAAACCCTAATTAATTGGTCATTTTTTCATTACAAGAAAAGGTTAAAACTCAAAGTAGTGACTCAATCAATAAGAACAATATAAAACCCATCCCAACTGAAAACATGAGGCATCCTAAGGAAAATCCTTCTCTTTCTCTATCATGTCCATTACACCTAAGACACTTAATGTAGCTCATCCACACCATCTTCGTCACTCACACAAGATTATTCTTCTTTCTCTAAAAAATGGAAAACATAGGAGTGAATCTTCTGTCCCTCTCGATAGCCACAAACAAAATGGACTCATTACTCCCATACAACCTACACAGTCACCACGTGTGGTATACTAGTGGACAACACTCAAGTTAACCATAGTCTGAACATCTATCTCACAACATTTTACACATTTTGGGCCTCTACTTCCACTACCCCTCTCAGGTCCTAATGATTTTATGCAAATTAGTGGGATAACAATTCAGAGTACACATCCTAGTTTGGTATAATTGACATGACGCTCTCACCAACCATAGATAAAGCCCCATTTTTGTCAGGAATGCCAAGTTGTTTTACATGAGTCCATCAATCATAACTAGACTTACAACCTCAGTCAAGTTGTCACAACTTCACACCATTTCCCCAAGGCCTTTAATCCGACAAACTTTCTCATTGTTACTGCCTATAGCCATCCAATCATCTTAAGACAACTCCTCACTAAGGGTCATCCTTTCAAGATCATAGAACATACAATTTTCTTGGTACGTACGAGAGGATGTTAGATGACACTTGTAACAACCCAATAAGTACACACATATGTGATTTGGTTAGGATTTATTTAAACTTTATTTGTTTTTAATGAAAAATGATGTGGGTTGAATAATTAATTATAGTTAGTAATCACAAAGTAATTAAGGAAAATAAATAGAATGGGTATTTTTTAATAATGGTTAAGTTGAAAAGTTTACAAAATCACACACACACACACACATATCTCTGTAGTTAATTTCTCTATGATTATTTCTTGAACTATTTGGTTGTAATTAAATTAGTTTGTAATTGAATTGTTTGTACTTTTGTATTTAAATATTTATTACAATGTTCTAAACTAATTAAATTCTTTGTATGTTGGTTGAATTTATTTAAATTCTAAAGTTGCATATTAATTTGGTTCTCATAAAATTTTGCCAATAAATAATTCTTTGCAGATGAAATTTTAATTGATCAATTAAGTATATATTTTATTATACAAGTTTATAAAATTAATTGCATTGTACTATAATCACAATGTAAAATTACACTATGTAAATTAAACTCGAGGTACCTAAAACCTTAAACCCTAACTACATGACACCTAAACCCTAAAGTCTCCTAAGCTTAACACCTAGCTAGGCACATGTCTCATTTCCTTAAACCAAGTTGACAATTGTTTTCCACTACCCTACCCACATCTCTTTCACCGCCACCACACCCCATCTCACCATTTCTCATTCATTCTCTTAGACAAACGTAACACGCACACAAAGAGAAGTCACCATTTTCTCTCTTCCCTTGTGCTAGACAAGAATGCTTGAGGAGGAAGAATGGAAATTGGAAATTCTCCATTGCATGCAAGCTTGGAGGCCACCCAAGTCACACATTTGGTCATCTTCACTCCCCCCCCCCCCTCTCTCCTCTCGCTCTCTCTCTCTTGTGCTTTGGAACCTAGGTAAGGGGAGTTCTTCCTTGTGAACTCAAACCCACAATTGTCTTTGGGAGGAGAAAACCATAGCAATTCTTGTTGCCTCTATTGATAGCTTGTTTCTTTAGAAGTTAATTTTGATGTATGGAATTTGTGTTGATGAAATTTTGGTTGTGTAGAATTTGAGTTGGAGAATGCATTTACCCTTTTCCTTACATTTTTGGCTCTGTAATTCTTTAGAAAAACTCCAAATACAAAGGATACTTAATTTCTATGTATAAAAAATTGTGTTAAAAATAATTTGCTAATTCTAATTGGAGCATGTTTATGTCATATTTTCTAATAGACTTGGGTTTTGAGCTTTATTATTTATTAATGAAATTGACTTGTTATTTTGTGCTAGGTGTGTAAATTGTTGTATGGATTATCATGAAATGGTTGTTTACTGTCTTAAGTTAAATTGGAAAACCCAGAAAGTGTGAATTATGGGAAAATGCTAGTTTGTGTGTATGATGTCTTTAATTTAATTTAACTAAATTGGAGACCGAGGGGAGTGTGAACCTCGAGCACTAAAAAATTTGTGTATGCATGTGATTGTTTGTGTGATACGATTGATTTTCAAGTACTTGTGACGACAAAATTTGTCTAGTAATGTTAGCATAATTTTGAGATACATGTATGAAAATGCAAGTGCATGATGAGACATGGAAAGTGCAAGACGAAGAAAATCATGTGGGGCATTCTAGCTATGAAAACAACGGAGATTGTGAAGTGAAGGTCGAATGACAATGCTCACCTAGAGTGCTAAAGAGGACGTGGGTCCTTAAAAAGACGTGATTATGGAGCTACGAGCGATGTCTTAACCTCATATGCTAGTTTGTTGTTGTCCAGTACTAAAGACAGTAGAACCCCACCATGACCAAGAAAATACACTTTTTTTTAGTAAAGAGAGTTGTTGAGGAGTCAATTCTTAGAGTAGTGGATGACCATAATTGGTACTTGGGAGATGATCGTAAGGTTGTTTGACCTTGGAGGGTACGACTTAGCGTTGTGATGGTAGATCACATAGCTGTCTTGGCAACCTTGACAAAAATATGAGAAATCGTTCATTGGCGAGAGCTTATCATTGTACCATGTTGAAAATGTGTACTCCCAACAGTCATCCTAACTTAAATGTGTAAAACTGACAAACCACTTTTAAAGGAATATTTTGTGTCATTTTCATGCATTTTCTTGTCAGAACTCACATTTGGATGCTAGTTTTGTCTTGCAAAAGCATAGTTGCTCAATTGAGTGAAAAGAATTGAAATTTGCATTTTTATATGAAGATTTGAAAATTTTGTCACTTAGCCACAGCCATAGTACATTCAACATGACCGTGGTAAGCAATACGACCATGGTAATATGATGACTCCTTTTCTGAACAATGTCAACCTTCCGACAATAACCGTGGTGAATTCACTACATTCGTAGTCCGCACCATGATGACAATAGTCATTCCACAACATCCTAGAGCTTCAAGGTCACAATTTCTGATCACGGTTGTAGTGGATTTTAGTACAACTATACTACGCCTAGTTCGAGTAATCATCCTTAGAAACCTATAAAGAGGGCCAAATCTATGAATTTTGGGAATCTTTTTGCCTATTTTATGAATTATAGAGCACTTTTGAGGGTTTTGAGGGTTGTGAAGCGTAGACAACACTGTAAGGATGAATTATGATCATCATTCTTCCCTTGTTGGTATGTCTATGCTAATTTCATATAGGCTTTCTAATTGTATTTTGATCATGAGCGACTAGTCACCCTAGTTCAGGGTTTATGATGTAATTATTCAATTGGACTTCTTTCTCTGTTCTTAATGGAATTCCTTAGTATTTTATGTTAATTAACTCTCTTCCTTATTTTTATTGTTTATTTAGGAATTGATCATTCTTATGCTTAATTGAATATACTATGGTGATTATCTGCGTATGTTTAGTAAACCTAAGTAGAGAATGTTTTACACCAAATTGTATAATCAAACTGTTTGGGTAATCTCCGATAAATTAATGAATCCATAATTGATCATCCTTGATTTTGATTATATCCTTTGAATTAAATTAATGTCTACAATCATTGGAGTATTGATTTAAGACAAAGAGCATCCTTAGACCTTGATCATAGGCTTTGGTTGACTTTAGGTATAGATAATTAAGGGAAAATTGGTACTAGCGAATCATAATCCATGATCGCTTTTAATATCACTTAAATCTCTCTTTTGTAATAGTTAATTTGTTTTCTTACAATAAAAACCATAAAAATACTTCAATTTTCTTTCAATTATATTGACTGTTTAGTTTAATAATTTTGACTATTTTTGGAATACAACTGGTGTCTAGGATTCAATATTCGGACTTTTAATCTACTGTTATTATTGCATAGGGTACACTTGTCCTTATGCGAGTACTATTTTTACGCATAAAAAACCACTGAGTTTTGGGAGTTCCAATGACAACTGGCTAGTGAGAAATATATGTAAAGATAGTAAAGGAAACGCTAGGATTCAAATGAAATCCGATAGATAACCACATCCGATAGATCACCGTGGGTAATAGTTTGTGTTTGGCTTGTTAAAGTATTTCTATGTTTGTTTGATGAACTGGGAAGACTCCTTCTTATGCTTTTGTTTAGGATCAGATGGTAGAGCCGGAGTATGTTCCTCTGTAGACATACTTATCATCTTCATCCGATGTGTCAAAGTATGTCCCTCAGTCAGCATACTCATCATCTTTATCCGACATGGCCTTTCTAGGGTTGGGTTTAGTGATGATTGCTCTAAGACTAGGTGTTTCCCTTTTTATGTACTTGTATAGGTAGGCCTAGGTTTCAGACTTTTACATGTACATTTCAGTCATCAGATTTTTATCACATGTATTCTAGTGACTTGGTTGTATATGTACTCTGATTTATTTCTTCGTTTCCAAAACTTAGTACCTTATGTGCATACGCACTTATGCATATTTATATATATTGTAATATGATATAGTTCACTTATTTTATTCTGCTTTTATTTTTTAAAAGAAGTATTCTTCTAATCAAAATTGCATTACATTTTCTTTACAAAAATACATATAAAAGGTTTTATCTTCTAAGCGGTATTGACTTTAATTTAGAAAATAACTAATGAAAATTTTTAAAAAAAATCACTAAAATTTTAATTAAGGTTTTCTCAACTTTACATGATTACGAAAATTAAATTGATTAAAACTCTTTATAAAATAAAGAAATAGAATAATTAAGGAATAATTGTGAGATGAAGGGTTACAACATGTTAGAAATAATGGTGTATGGAAATACAAACCAAGAAGAGGGGGGATTGGTTTCAAATTGATTTTAGACACAAATTAAAACTTTTCACAAATAGATTCATTTAGTCCAATTCAAACAAGAGATTTAGGTGTGTTGCAAATACCCTTTTATTTTTTAATCACAATTAAAAAAATTACACAATGATACAAAACAAAATATAGACACAAAAATGTTAAAAAACTTAAGTAAGAAAAATATAAGAGTTAAATGGTTACAAAAAAGATGCAAACACAATTTATATTGGGAGATGGTCCTAATGGTTCAAAGGAACCTGGGCTAATGAAGAACGGTGATAACCCGAGTAAGGATAATAGATCCAATTAGCGTGAGGGACTCACGGGCCTTATTTGACATTCCTGACTAAAATAGAGTCATATCCATGCTTGAGAGAAGAGTATCACTTGTACTGGGCAAAATGTGAACTCCAACTGTCATCTAAAGTAGTTTGTAAGACCATTAAAGCGAGAGATGCTTAATGGCAGGCTAGGCCCAAGATATATAAAATGTGTGATAGATATACGGTTAGGCTACCGCGAGAGTTGTTTGTTAATAAACCACATGTAGTGGTTGTGTGGGTTGATGCTTGATATTTCTTTGTTTATGGCTTCTAAGAGAGCAAATGACTCACCCCTTAAACCAACATTTTCAAGTTCGAATGATGAGCATTAGGGCATATCTCTGATTGTAGGTTAACATCTTTGAGTGTAGGAGGATCCCTCCGAGAGTTATTGACAAGGTTCTTGTTGGTGGGTTCACTTTTGTCTAACATATACCTTCTTGATAGCACAATTATTCCACAAAGCTTGGATAAATGACTTCTCTAAGACTTAGGTTTTTCCACTTTTGTGTATTGATATGAGTAAACCTAGGTTTTAGTAACTTGTGTTCAGTCATCTTATTTATTTACTAGTTACCTTGGATACTTATTTGCTTATAAGTGACCATGGAGGCTCATCTTGGACCTTTATATATATATATATATATATATATATATATATATATATATATATATATATATATATATATATATATATATATATATCTTAAATTTCAATGTTATTTTTTTATATTGAGTGTGGTTTAAAATGGAACCATGTTTTGTACGTATTTATGTTGAATACGAATTTGAATGTATGAGTTACTTCTTTTTAAACTTTGACATATTTGTTAAACGGAAAGTTGTGAAGGAGTATATTTAAGCTTTAATTCCGCAAAAAATTTACCCTACTTTGGAGTGTTTTGGTTACAAGGTTATAAAAAGTTTTTGTTCTATGCTTTTCTTTTGCTTTTAAAGATGTTTAGAAAGGTGGTTTTAAAGAGTATAAGTAACCATTATTTTAAGGTGTTACATTGCATATTTTTGAAATAATAAGTAAAACGCTAATGTAAAAATTAGGGATGTTACAATTTTTTTTCTTGCGTATGGATAAAATATCTCATTTGATATCACATCACGTTGATGTTGGTCTTTCGAATCCTATGTGTGCTGGAAGACACGGGCCTATGATATTTGATGTTTGATGATGATTTGCTCCTTTTTGGCCAAGCTTCAAATTCTAACATACAACAGGTGCTGGGAGTTTTAGATACTTTATGTAAAATGTCTGGCCAAGTGATAAGTGCAGAGAAAACGAGTATTTATTTCTCAAAAAATGTTTTTTCTCAGCTTTGGGCAGACCTTGCTAATCAGTCTGGGTTTAAAGAGGTAGGAGCCTTGGGTAGATATACAGGGGCACCTTTATTAGGTAAATCACCTAAGGGGACTTCAATTATCTGCTGGAGAAAGTGACTTCTAAGTTATCTGGGTGGAAAACTTCTCAGCTCACTCAAGTGGGCGAATGACTCGGACTGAATATGTTATTGAAGTTGTTCCCATCTATCTTATGATGTCCATGTTCATTCCTAGAAATATTATTCAGGAAATTCAGAAAATGCAGAGAACTTTTATTTAGGGGGACGCACTTGATAAGAGAAAAGTCCATGATGTTAATTGGAATGTTTTAACTCTTCCCAAAGTTAATGAAGGTGTAGCCATGACCCGTTTGATTGACATGAATACGGCTTGTATTATGAAACTTGGATGGGCTCTAAGATCTGGGGAATCTAGTATTTGGAAGTAGGTGTTAAGGGAAAAAAATGCCATAAGAGATCCAAATCAATTGGTCTTTGAATTCAAAGTTAATGATTCCCCTCTTTGGAAAGGAGTTGCTAAGGTGTGGCCCTTTTTGTCTAAGGAGGAATGGTGGGCTATTGGTAATGGCCAGTCAGTTAACCTTTGGTCTGACAAGTGGATAGATGATAATACTAGGTTAAAGAATTCCTTTACCTTGTGTTTGGATTAGGAATTTCAAAATTTCTGAAAATTTGAAATGCCTACGGTTTGAATTGCTTTGATTTGAATTGCTTTTATTTTTTAATTGCTTTGTTTGGATAAATCAATTCAAATTTCTTCAATTTTAATTTTTTTGTTTGGATAGGATAATTCAATTTCCTCCATATGCAAAATTTCAATTTTATATTTTAAATAGATGAAATTTTAATACTAAACTTTATAGAAAACAAACACAATCTAATTTTGAAATATTAATTAAATTTTTTTTCAATTTTTAATAATTTAAAAATACAAAATATTGATAATTTTAACTAGGTTGTTTTGCCTGACCACAACCAGTGATGTTTTTAAACTGACATCAACCATGACTATTTTTCGGTCGACATCAAATAGGGTTTTTTTTGTCAAAGTATGCCGGAAATATTTGTCAGCTGACGTCAGCCAAGGCTATTTTTCGGCTAACGTTGGTTGAGTCTATTTTTCAATCGATGTTGGATAGGTTTTTTTACCAACGTCGGCTAGGGTTTGTTTGAACGACACCGACTATGGTCTTTTCGAACGATATTGACCAAGGTTATTTTTAGCCAATGTTGGCCTAAAAAATCCTAGCAGGCATTGACAAAAAAATCTACCAATATCGGCTAAAAAATAGCTTGGTCGATGCCGACTAATAGAACCTGTCCGATGTCAGCTGAAAAACATCATTGGTCAACGTTGACAAAAAAATCCCTAGTCAAAGTTGGCTAAAAAATAGCCTTGACGAATGTCGGACAGAAAACCCTACCCAACATCGGCTATAAAATAGGCTTGACTGATGTTGGCTAAAAAATAGCTCTGACCAATGTCGACCGAAAAAACTCTAGGGGATGTCGACTAAAAAGAGTCATACCCGATGTCGGTCAAAAATACCTAGCTAGTGTTAGTAGAAGAAACCCTAGCCAACATCAACCAAAAAGCCTAGCTAATGTGGTTAAGAAATAGTTCTGGCTGATGTCAGCCAAAAAACCTTAGTCGATGTCAGCCAAAAAATTCCTAACTGATGTCGACTAAGAAAATCTAGTTGACATCAGCCAAAACACCCAAGCTAACATTGGCTGAAAAATAACCCTAGCCGATATTGGATAAAAAATAGCTTTGATTGATGTTGGCTGGAAAATCCTAGTTGACATCGGCTGAAAAACCTTAGCAGGTGCCTACTCAAAAGTTAGTCATAACTGATGTCAGTAGAAAAAATCTAGCCAACGTTGGCCAAAAAAACCATTGGTCAACATCAACTAAGAAAACCTGGATTACAACAGCCAAAAAAATCCTTGGCGGACATCAGCAAAAAATTCTCATGATTGACGCTAGTGAGAAAATAACCCTAACCAACATCATCTAAAATTTTTTTTAGCTGATATTGGCAAAAAATAGCTTTGGTTGACATCATACAAAAAAATTATGACCGAAAAAACCTCGGCCAAGGTCAGTAAAAAATAACTTATGTCGATGTCAGCCGTAAAAACTTGGGTCACCCGTAGTTGCGAGTGTTGAGCGAGAAAGAGTCGCAAGCAAGAACATGAGTTAGAGTGAGCATCTTTGAAAAAAGAATTTCAAATTCTTTATTTTTTGAGAGAATTTGAAATCCCACTATTTTAGTCAATCAAAATGATTCATA
The DNA here is from genome assembly GCF_000004515.6 of Glycine max. Classification (NCBI taxonomy): domain Eukaryota; kingdom Viridiplantae; phylum Streptophyta; class Magnoliopsida; order Fabales; family Fabaceae; genus Glycine; species Glycine max. The sequence goes on from NC_038243.2 coordinate 20,027,646, forward strand.
AAAATACCAAAACTTAAATCTCATTTCAAATATTGTATCCAAACAAGCTATTTTATCATGAATCATTTTAAATTCCTTGAAAAAATGAATTCTCCTGCTAAATTGCTCCATCCAAACACACTATTAATGTTATTCCAGATCATCTGCATAACCTTAAGGTTGGGGATATGGTCATTATTAGTGGTCATGGGACTTGAGTAGGTTGAGACAGTTCCTTACCGAGGATGTGATTAAAAGAATTATGCCAATTGTTCCCCCTTCACGTTTAGATGAAGTTGATAAGAGATTGTGGTCGGGTGATCACTTGGGGTAATTCTCTATTTCGAGTGCCTACAAGAGGATAAATGGTTTTCAAAACCTTCCTCATAATGGGGACTGGAAAGGTAATTTGGAAGTTTAATACTCCTTAGAGAATTTGTGTTTTTATTTGGCAAATGTCTCATGGTCGGCTTTCAACCATAAGTGTATTGCTTCATGGGGGTTGGGATCTCCTAATTGTTCTCAATGTTCTCATATTGAGGAGACAATTTCCCATGTTATAAGAGATTGTTCCCTGGCCAGATCCATTTGGATTCACCTAGTGAAGTTTAAGCGCATATCTGATTTCTTTGGGCATGATCTCTCTCAGTGGATTAGTTGGAATTTGAACTCCAATAATCACTCCTCTCATGGTATCCCTTAGCCTGATTTGTGGGCTACCACTTGCTATTTCCTTTGGTTTTGGAGAAATAAGGCCGAGCAAGATTTACTTTTTGCTGGGATGTTATTAAAGGTAATTTTGCAAGTTATCCTTCTCCCCTTGGCAAGAATATTTATGAGTATATGGTTTCTTCCTCTTCTACTATGAAGAATATAGATTTGATGTTTCCTATGGAAGGCTTGTCTTAATACTGATGAAGCCATGAAAAGTGATATCCAATTAGCTGGATGTGGGGGTTTGTTACGTGATCATAGGGAAAGGTGATTATGCGGGAGTACACCAAGAAGTTGGAAAATTCTTATGCGTTTATAGCAGAGCTTTGGGGAGTTTTGGAGAGCTTAAAGGTGGTTGCTTCCAAGCATATCAGATATCTGGAATTACAGGTTGACTCAAAAGTTGTTGTCAACAACATTTCTAAGGAGTAGTCTGAAGGTGGTGCCATTGGCTAGAGGCTGTAGAAGCAAACTTCATTGATTCATGATGATGAATCAAGATTGATTCAAGGTGTTTTGATGATAACAAAGATGATGACAAAAAACCCAAGAGAATGATTTCAAGATTGAGTCAAGAACAATTCAAGAATCAAGAGAAAGATTCAAGAGAAAGTTTCATCAAGAAGATTCAAGATTCAAGATTCAAGAATAATCAAGATCAAGATTCAAGACTCAAAGATTCAAGAATCAAAAGAAGACTTAATCGAGATAAGTATTAAAAAGTTTTTCAAAACATTGAGTAGCACAAGAAGTTTTCACAAAATCATTACCAAAGAGTTTTACTCTCTGGTAATCAATTACGAGATTGTAGTAATCGATTACTAGTGCTTTAAAACGTTAAGATTTTTAAAATTCAAAAAGAAGAGTCACATCTATTGATGTGTAATCGATTACACCTTTATGGTAATCGATTACTAGTGACTGTTTTCAAAAAATTCATTTCCAAAAGTCACATTTCTTCAAGTGACTTGTTTCTGAAGATTCTTTCAAAAGTCATAACTTTTTAAGTAATTAGTTTTAAAGGAATTGCCAAGAGTTACAAGTTTTGACTTGAGTCATCAAGAAACTATAAATATGTGACCTTGGCATGAAACAATTAAATCAGATCAATCATCTCTTTCAATCATTCTATCTTTCAACATCTTCTTTCATTACTTTCAGAACTTTCTGGTTTCATCTTTTCTTCATCTTTCTAAAAGTTTTTGTTCAAAACTTTCTCTTCCAAGAAAAGTTCTTTGTTCAAAAACTTGTGATATTCATCTTTTTCATTCCCTTCTCCCTTTGCCAAAATGAATTCGCCAAGGACTAACCGTCTGAATTCTTTTTGTGTCTCTCTTCTCCCTTTTCCAAAAGAACGAAGGACTAACCGCCTGAATTCTTTTGTGTTTCTCTTCTCCCTTGTCAAAGAATTCAGAACGACACAGTCTGAGAATTCTTTTGATTCTTCCCTTTCCCATAAACAAAAGATTTCAAAGGACTAACCGCTTGAGAATTCTTTTGTTTCCCCATTCACAAAGTTTCAAAGGACTAACCGCCTGAGAACTTTGTCTTAACACATTGGAGGGTACATCCTTTGTGGTACAAGTAGAGGGTATATCTACTTGGATTGTTGTGACTGAGAACAAGAGATGGTACATCTCTTGTGGATCAGTTCTAGTGGATGGTACATCCACTAGGTTGTTCAAAGAGAACAAGGGAGGGTACATCCCTTGTGGATCTTTGCTTGTAAAAGGATTTTTACAAGGTTGAAAAGATATCTCAAGGACCGCAGGTCGCTTAGGGACTGGATGTAGGCATGGGTTGTTGTCGAACCAGTATAAATATCTTGTGTTTGTCTTCTTCTTCCCTACTATTTTAATTTTCGTTGTGCACTTTAATTATTGCTTTTACTTTTGGTAATATTAAGAAGGATAGATTTTTAATTAGTAAAGGTTCATTAATAATTAATTCAACCCCGCTTCTTAATTATTTTGAGGCCACTTGATCCAACAGAGGCTTATCTGTAGAAGCAAGTTTCATGATGATGATTCAAGTATGAATCAAGTAGTTTTGATGATGACAAAAAGCCCAAAAGAATGATTTCAAGATTGAGTCAACAAGTTCAAGATCAAGATTAATTTCAAGATTCATGAGAAGAAATCAAGAAGATTCAAGAATTCAAGAGAGGTTGATTTTAAGATTCAAGAGAAGATGAATTCAAGATTCAAGAGAAGAAATCAAGAAGACTTCACAAGGGAAGTATTGAAAAGGATTTTTCAAAAACCAAACATAGCACAATTTTGCTTTTCAAAAGAGTTTTCTCAAATTTTCTAAGTTACCAGAGTACTTACTCTCTGGTAATCGATTACCAGTTTCCTGTAATCGATTACCAATGATAAAGTTTGATTTCAAAAGCTTTTAACTGAATTTGCAACGTTTCAAATGATTTTTAAATGGTGTAATCAATTATAATATATTGGTAATCGATTACCAGTGTATCTGAACGTTGAAATTCAAATTCAATTATGAAGAGTCATATCTTTCATAAAATGCATTGTGTAATCGATTACATGGTTATGGTAATCGATTACCAGTGACAAGTTCTGAATAAAAAGTCAAGAGATGTAACTCTTCCAATGGTTTTCTCAAAGATTTTCTCAAGGTTATAACTCTTCCAATGGTTTTCTTGACCAGACATGAAGAGTCTATAAAAGCAAGACCTTGACTTGCATTCAAAGATACTTTTGAGACCTTTTGAACTTATTTGAACAACTTTTGAGAAATCTTGAAACCTTTCCTACTCATCTTTCTTCTTCTTCTTCCTTTGCCAAAAAGCTTTCTAAGTTTTCTGTTTTTCAAACCTTGTTCTTCTACAGAAAACAAAAGTTTGCTATATCTTTTCATTCTCTTCTCTCTTTGCCAAAAAGAATTCAACAAGGACTAATCGCCTGAATTCTTTTTGTGTCTCTCTTCTCCCTTTTCCAAAAGAACGAAGGACTAACCGCCTGAATTCTTTTGGGTCTTCGTTCTCCCTTTTCAAGAGAATTCAAAAAGACACAGTCTGAGAATTCTTTTGATTCTTCCCTTTCCCTTAAACAAAATATTTCAAAGGACTAACCGCCTGAGATATCTTTTGTTTCCCCTTACAAAGATTCAAAGGACTAACCGCCTGAGAATTCTTTATCTTAACACATTGGAGGGTACATCCTTTGTGGTACAAGTAGAGGGTACATCTACTTAGGTTGTTGTAACTGAGAACAAGAGATGGTACATCTCTTGTGAATTAGTTCAAGTGGTGGGTACATCCACTTGGTTGTTCAAAGAGAACAAGGGAGGGTACATCCCTTGTGGATCTTTGCTTGTAAAGGTTTTTACAAGGTTGAAAGAAATCTCAAGAACCGTAGGTTGCTTGGGGACTAGATGTAGGCTCGGGTTGTTGCCGAACCAGTATAAAATTCTTGTGTTTGTCTTCTTCTTCCCTACACTCTTTAATTTCAGCTGTGCACTTTAATTTTCACTTTTAGTTTTGTTAAGTTTCAATTCCTATTCTTTATTTTCTTAACTTAGTAGTAAAAGCCTAATTAAATCTAGTAAGATTGAGAATGATAAGTTTTAATTAGTAAATGTTCATTAATAATTAATTCAACCCCCCTTCTTAATTATTCTGAGGCCACTTGATCCAACATTATCCAGGAGATTAGAAAGATGTTTGTCTTTGGAGTGGCATGTCAAGATGCTGCATGTTTATAGGGAGCTTAATACAGCTGCTGATGCTCTTAATTTGGCTTGTTCTAGCGATGAGACTTTTGCTTTTTTGGATCATGCTCCCTCAAGCTTGCTTTTGTGCTTCTATATGATGTTAGAGGAGTTTCTACTCCTCACTTAGTCAAGGTGTAATTTCTCTTTTTTGGTCTTCGGCCCCATCCATATTAAATATATATATATATATATATATATATATATATATATATATATATATATATATATATATATATATATATATATATCATATATGATAAATACAACATGCTCTGACAAAAAAACAATTTCATAATACTAGTATGATCAAAGTTTTTAAATATAATTAAGTTATGTTAATAATAATTTGTGATTGATTTATATATAATGTAAAACAGTCACTACTAAAATAATAGTATTCTACGATGCGCATTCAACATTTGTGGTTCCAAAAATGATGTTGTTTTAGAGGCGATGACATTTTAGTAAATAAGAGATTTATTTTAACAACGTTTTTGTAAAAAACAACGTCATCTGCACGTTACAAAAACGAGTTTAGTGAACTGTTGTTGAATTGCATTATCCAAAGACGGGTTTTATAAACACCGTCTTTGAATCTCGCCTAAATTTTCATCTTTTTCCCTCGCATACTCGCACTCTACCCTGGCCCGCATTACCTCACTCATTTTGCACTCAATTCATTTGGCTCGATTTTCACCTCCGAGAGTGTTTCGGTGTTTTCTTCTCCGTGGAATTCTTGAAAATCGTTTCATTCTTAAGAATTACAGGGCTAAAATTAAGGTTAGGGTTGGGGCTACGGTTAGGGTTGATTTCATCGTCGTCCAATGAATTGTCGACGACTGGAGTCACGTTGCTCCAGATCTTACGCGAGATTTCGAAGGTGGCTTGATCGTGAGTGCTCTTGAAGGAGAATTCCTTGTCGGAGCAAATCTTGTTGAGGACGTTCCGATACTTCTTCTTCAGCCTTCGGATCTTTTCCACAAGCTGATTCTTGTTGAAATTGAGTTGGAGCTTCGACTTAATTTGGTCGTAGAACAAAGTGGTGTCGTTGTGGTGCGAGGATCCTCGCTGCAATGTGTAGTCGAGGAACCCTTGCAAGAGCTTGATCTCGTCCTCGTCGGTCCACAACCGCTGTAATAGCCGCTGCGAGTCATCCAGCGATGGCGGCGGCTTTTTCTCCTCGATTAGCTCCAGGCAACGCCACTTCGGATCAGATGAGTCGGTGAGGACGATGGTGGCGGTGGGCTTCAAAATTGGAGTGTTGCCACCGCCATTGGAGACGGAGGAACTAGGGACGATGATGGTGACAACGAGAGCGGTGGAGGGAGAGGGCACGTTTTCTTTGTCGTCGTCTTCTTCGTACTCTTCGTCCTCTTGAGACTCGTCGTCAGACTTCCTAGACTTGCATTTTGTCGGACTTCACTATCTCTGTTGCACCTCGAGGTTTGTGCCCAGTGGTAGGTACCAGAGGAGTATTTGCAAACTAAGCCTGTGACTATGACTTCCTAGTTATGCTCTAGAAGACCTTTATCAGTGAACACAGAGAGCCAGAGTAAAAAAGCCAAAGAAGGCCAGGGTCAAGCAGAGCAACGTCTTCTCCTCAAATTCTTGGTAAGAATATAATATCACTCATTTCTATAGAACTTACAAAAAAATTTAATACCCTTCAAAATTATGCAGTATGTGATAATTTCCGTGTTGTCTTTTTGGATGCTTTCTGATTTTGACGCATTCAAAATGAGAGGTGTCCTTCAATGGATTAGTGCCAAGTTATAACTAATGGGAAAATCTGTTGGTATATTTTAACAATTTCATGGTTTGTTATACATGTGTTATGCGTACTTAATTTATCACAATCTAAACAGTTGACCTTCTAATCAACAATGCACTTTATTATACTCTAAAATACACTCGTCACATTAGAAAAGCCAAATCCATAACCATCTCTTTGGATATCATCGCCTTAGCTAAAACTCATTGATCATTACTTTGCAAGACATGAAGAAAATACAAACTGAGGTGAGAGACATATTGAATATGAAAGGGAAGGGTTGATGGGTAATGCAAGAGATCCAAAGTATTAGACTGAAACTGAGGAGTAAGCAGTGCATTCAAGAAGGTAAAGTAATTTTTATGAAAGGGAAGGGTTGATGGGTAATGTTGTTTTCATGGTAAAGTAATTAATCCTAGAAAATAAAAAATATATTTTAGAGCAGTAAAAACTAATTTTTTGTTTTTTAATCTTTCACACTCTGACCATAAGAAATTTTTTAGAGTGCTTTGTCTTTTCTTTTCCCCTCTTTTTTGTAGATGCATCATGTCGGCTTTGTAGACATTGAAGATATGAATCTCAGATCTGGAAAAAGGATACTCAAGCAGCAAGTTAGCAGAGGTACACTTCATTTAAATGTTTTTTTGACAATATGTTGGTGTGCAATTTACAAATAAGTTTTTAATCAGACAAAGTTACTAGTGCAATTATTTCTAGTTATTTATTTTTTCTGCTATATCATATATACTTAGCTTTATTAGTTGCACACAATTTAACTGATAGGATCTTGATTCTTGAATATTAAATTTCAAAAACAAAAATAAGTATGCCATTAAATGACTTTAGACACACGGGCACACACAAATAGTGTTAAAAAAGGCGTAGTATATAATGTAACTAATTTTAGGATACTAGAGACAAAACTGTTATGGATTGATAAGAAATTTTGCACCATTGATATTTTCCAATAAGAAATTTTGTAACATTGACATGCATGAAAAACATTCATTCCGATGGTGTATATAATTCATTCTTGAAAATTTCCATCTTGTATTTTCAATGCTTCCCATTACTAATATATCAAGGGACTATACTACACGTATACATTGCATTTTTGTCACTTAGGATGAACGATCCTCGCCCCTTAAATAAAAGAATCTACCTGATCCACTTAGATTAGATGACTCTGCATGCTGCATCATTGTATGGAATGGTGCATTGATGGCAAATGTGGTGCCAATCTTCTAGTTAAGGAAACTAATTTATGGAAGTCATTACACTGCTGACCTCTACATGTTGAGTGTTGATATCTTTATAATTATCTTATTCTTTTTATGTATTTTTATGTTATATATTTTCAACTATTTCTATCACGATCCATTTCTTTTTGCATTAATCTCTATCTCACATATTGCAGCACTAAGAACACACATGCATTTATAATCGAGGACTTATTAAACATCAATCTACATCAATCCTTTTTTTTCTTTCTAATACTCAAATCACATTCAGGCCTCAGATCGAATGAAGCTGTTGGATATCCAGATTTCCAACAATGTAGTTTGATTTCATTAATCACATTCCATACTGTTGGAACATTGATGACTATTTTGATTTTATTCTCTGTAATCCCCACGCACAAGAAAATTCATTAACTTTTACGCCTAAGTATGGATTTGATTTGGTTCCATGAAATGGGATACCTCACGGAATGTGATAAAGCTAGGAAAAACCGAACCCCTACAAATGAAGTCCACATTACTCTAAAGCAAGAGGTACAATACTAGAATTGCTGCTCAACAATCATCATAATTCTTTTGTTGCATATTTTGTTGCAATCATATTTATTACCCTAGTTACAACTCAGGCTAATATTGCTCCCATAAATTGTTGTGAATAAATTTTGAATTATTTAAGGAGAAATTAATTTTTATTAGCATGAGTATTAGAGTATGCAATCTGTTCTATTATCAGTTTCCCTTCACTACTTGGTGTAGCGGAACTTGAAGGCTAGATGTGTTATTACTCAGAGCAGTACTTTCTACATGTAGTCGTAGAAAGACTACATGTAGTTTTTCTACTTATGAATGGTAAATTAATTAACCCTCTTTTAACATCAATATACATAATTTTTATTACTCATTGTTAGCTTTTACTTAATTTAATATTATATAAGTATATTTATTCATTATTAGTAATATAGATAATTTTTATTACTCATTGTTAGGTTTTAATTAATTAATTATTATTTTATTATATTTATTGATTATTAAAAATATAAATAATTTTTACCTCTCATTCTCAATTTTTACATCAAGCATATTGATTAATTACTATGCAGGTTGCTAATTTTCTTACATCGATGCTGACAAGAAACGATGTTGAAAGCGCCGGTTACTACATCGGTGCTGGCTAGAAATGATGTTGAAAGCGTAGGTTACTAGATCGGTGCTGACAAGAAATGATGTTAAAAGTGAAGGTTACTACATCGATGCTGGCATATGCACTCATGTAGAAATGAATGTAATTTTACAACGGTCAATTTTGGACCGTTGTTAAAAATTTGTAGTTTCAACAACGTTACGTACAAAAACGGTTAGCCACCGTTGTTAAATCCCGTTTTTGACCGATGTTGAAAACCCGGTTTCTAGTACTGAGTGTTAACTAGAGTGCAAGATCATTAAATCCAAATAAAAAAATTAGCATGTATTTGGGGTGACATTTTTTCAACCGGTAAACAAAAAAAAAAAAAAAAAAGAAACTATACAAAGTATATCTTTTTATATGATTCAAATCAAATTCTTTGAGACGTGTAACCAAACTTGTATTTGCTCTTCCGTGTTAGATTTCCAACTCATTGTTTTACTTTTTTTTCTTCTCAATCTGCATCAAATAAGCATTGATACGATACCATTTTGAAAGATTCCATAGCATGAGATGGAACTTGGAGTGAAACCACTATAAGCATGAGTGTTCGAAAACAAAGAAAGATGTATGAAAGTGATGTGGTAGGGTACTACTGCTGGTGGGTGTTTTGAATTTGGTTACCCACTTGATGAACAAGAAGCTTCAAGTTGTACTATTAAGGTACCATGTATCCATTCGAAAGATTTTCTGTTGGAAAACGAGTTTGTTATATAATGATTTAGAATGACAACAATTTTGTTATAGAAATTTCAGTTCCATATAATTTCCTTTTTGAAAATAATTTTATTTGTTTAAGCTTTTGAGTATATTATATTCTATCAGTTTTATAGCAGATGGGTTTTCATGAGAATAAACTTTGAAACCCCACTATTGAAAAAGAAAAATCACATTAAAAAGCAATAGCTGCATGAATTCACCTGGCAATGCAATTTTGAATATCTGCAAACACAAAACAAGTAAAGATGCAAGGTCTCGTGACTTGTGAATATAGGGGAAAAGGAATCAAACACCGTAAAATAAAAAAGAATAATACACTAAATTAGTCGGTAAAATTGTGCCTTTAAGTTTTTCTTTTCTTTTTTTTAGCGATTATAGTTATCTTTTACCAAAATTCTGTGATTTGTTTATACCAAAAATTATTATCCGGGAGACAATTTAGATATTTAATGTAAATGCTTACTTAAGGTTCAAGCATAGGAGATATAATCTCTAAATAATTTTAATTCTTGAAACTACCTAGCAACGATTATTTTGGTATTTGGGGTTATCAAATAAATGATGTTCTTTTTGAAAATTAAGTTGATCGATATCCATACTTTTAAAAATTAATTTTGCGTATTACTCAAAAGAAAAGGATATAATCTCTAAATAATTTTAATTCTTGAAACTACCTAGCAACGATTATTTTGGTATTTGGCGTTATCAAATAAATGATGTTCTTTTTGAAAATTAAGTTGATCGATATCCATACTTTTAAAAATTAATTTTGCGTATTACTCAAAAGAAAAGGTTCTAAAAATCAAGAGAAATTTTAGCAGGAGTTTTCAAGACCCTGAAAAAAAAATCCTCCAAACGGGGACAAATGAATAACCTCTATCATCCAAGTTTTTTACATCTCACCTCTTCTTTCTAGGCTTTATACAGATAAATTATTTCATAAGCCCTTATATAAAAGAAAAGAAATAATTATGGAATAAGTTTCTTCATCAATTAAAAGTAAATAATTTATGTATAAATCAATTTGTAGATATTTTCTTATATTAAACTATTTTAAAAATTATTTTTAATTTATACATAATCTAATTTTAATCTATAAAAAATTATTTTATTTTATTTTTATAAGTATTTAATTTTTTTTTTATCCAAATCCTAAATGAAACCCTCGCCGTATCATTATTACCAACCCAATATGTCTCTGCTCTACTTTCTTGAAAGCACGTCGTAGCTTTGACCTAAACGCAAAGTTGTTGATCACCACCTCAGACTCCGTACGTACATGCATCATAAGCCAACCACTGCCAAATGTCTTTACGTAATTTAGAAAAAAGTTGGGAACAATTTAAAAGATATAGAGAGAGAGTATCAAATTAAAACTATAAGTCCTTAAATCATATTTAAATAATTAACAGACTATAATTATTTGTAGAATATGAGTATTAAATAATTTCTAATCTTAATTATTTGGTATGTGTGTGACAAGTGAAATGGGAAGCAGCATCCTGCATGGATGTTCAAAAGCATAATAAAAGCATGTTAGAATTTACAAAGCTTGAAAACAATAAGGATATCTGTCACAATGATTCATTTGATTATCATATTATATATATATATATATATATATATATATATATATATATATATATATATATATATTATCTTTACAAAATCAAATATATTAATTACAGTCAGGGGGAGAAGCCAAAAAATATCTACTAGCTAGGATAATGAAACTATAAGATAAATCAATAAAAAAATATTCGAAAGAAAGAAAACTTTCAATTAATATATTATTCTTTTTTAAGGGATTAATCTATTATTCTTTATAATATAGTTGTTTTGTTTCATTTGTCATGGGTGATTTTATTTTGGCACGTGGACTGTATTTTAAATAATTAACACACGTTTAATTAGACCACTTTCTTTCTAATAATTAATATATATTGCGACATTCAATCATTCTCAAGTATACTTCTCAAATCTACATCATAACAGTGTAGGGAAAAAAATAAGTGTAATACCTTAATCAATTATTTTTATATTAGTGTTCAATTAAAATTAAAATTTCTCTTTGATAAATAATATTTCTTTAATGTTAATTTTTATTGTCTAATTAACTGAAGTGAAAATTAATCCTTAACTAAAAAATAATACTTGTCACAATTTAAAGCTACTCAAATTATTACATCCCAAAAAACAAAAAAGTTCACAGCAATTGTACTCTTTCACCATCTTTAATACTAGTTTAAAAGAAAAAAGATAAAAGAACATATAGACTTTGTAATCATTATTAATTTTGAATCTACCAGATTCAGTTCATCTGAAATTAAATTATTAATAATCTTATTTCTTTAATTTAAATAGTTTTCTGTAAAATATTATGCTTATATAGTACCTCTTTTATTAAATTATTTTATAATATGTTTTTTAATGTTAAAAGTGATATTTTTTTTATCGATCAATGAATCAATAGTATTTACTAGTTTTTATTATTGAAAGAGATTCAAACTTATGACCTTGATTTCCTTCTCTACTTCTCCCGTCAACCGACAAACACACCATATGTAATTAAAAGTACTCTTAATTTATCAATGTTTCACATTTACAATAAAAGGAAATAACAGGACAAACGAAAAAAAAATAATATATATGGTTTTTTTTAGTGGAAAAACAAAAAAGAAATTAACTTAAAAGGAACAAAACAAAAGACCTAACTGCATGCCAGGAGGGTTGATAATGCCAATTCTATGGTGTGACAACAAAAACTCCAAGTCTGAATTAATGAGAAGTTATATATATATATATATATATATATATATATATATATATATATTCATGGGGTGAGATCCTTAATGATGGGCATCAAGATTAAGCTATACGTCCACTTCTTTGCGCTAACCTAGCGACAAACTTGCGAAGAATGCGTCTCACAGCTAGCTTTCTAACCCATGCATGCCTAACTAGATCCAAGCAACTTTAAGTACCAAGTCATGCATATGCCTGGCTCCAACCATTGAGCATTTTCTCATGATTAGTGCTCTAAACATCTTAAAGAATATCTGATACCACAGTTAAACAGAAGGGACATTACTAAAAAAAAAAAGGCTTTCTACATCGTTCAATTAACATCGATTATTGCGAAAATCAATGTTAACGAAAGTGCGGTAGCATTTTTGTAAATAAATGGAGATACTTAACATCGGTTTTAGAAAAATCGATGTTAAGTACTTCATGTTAACATCAGTTATTTAAATAACCGATGTTAACATGATGTTAAGATGAATATGTTAGTTAACATCGGTTTTGTCAAAACCGATGTTAAGGAGTTGATCTTAACATCGGTCTTTTATAAAACTGATGTTACCTAGTTGATGTTAACATCGGTTTTATAAAAACCGATGTTAACTATATTCAGTTAACATTGGTTATCCTTAAAAAATCGATGTTGTTATGTTTATAAGTTAAAACGTTGAAATTCCACAACCCGCGCGCTCAAAAACCCTGCACTCGCTCTTCTCTTTCTCCTCCGCCTGAAATCTGTCGGAAACCGCTCGCTTGACACCCACATTGTCCCATATTGTTTTCAATACTGTCGGAAAATCGCTCGTTCGAACCCACAGAACCCCCTATCGAAGAAAACCCTACACTACTCTTGGAACTGTGGCTCGAAGAAAACCCTACATGCACTCCTCCGCTAGGTACTAGGGTGCTGAAACAGTTCGTGTTTGTCACTTTTCCGCGAGGTACTAGGGTGCTGAAACACTCGTGGGTGCTCAAAGCTCAAAGCTCAAAGCTTTCTCCGCGAGGTACGTAGGTCAACTTTGTGGGTTGTTGTACCTGTGTGCACAATGGTAGAAGTATGCTAAGTTTGGAAGGAGTGATGTGGTTATTGCATGATGGTAGAAGTATGCTAAGTTTGAGTGGGTGTTCTTGTTTTATAGTTTTTTATGCTAAGTTGCTATTTCTATTAATTTGTCTCTACTTTTTTTTTTTTTTTTTCTGTGTGCATCCCATACCCAGCACAAGGCCACATAAACCCAATGCTCAAGCTAGCAAAACTGTTGATTTCAGTTACACTTTGATGCTCCACATTGTCAATAAACTACCCAAGCTACTCTTCTCACCAATGATGTTGGTCTAGTTTTGTTATGGCTATTTTGTGACGTATATTGCACTTTTACTATTACTTTTTCTCACTGGAAGTTTATTGACTATCCACAAGTTTGTTGACTATACCTGTATGCTTTTACTATTACTTTTTCTCACTGGAAAAACTGGGTGCCATTTCTCTTATGAGTAGCCACATTTGTTTCAAAAATCTTTGCTTTCTTTGCTCACTTTTATCTAATATTAGTATTAGAATTAGAAGGCCACTTCAACACCCAGTTAATAATTCTCACATCTACTAGGTCTTTGGATATTTTCAATAATTAACACTTTCATGACCTGAAATTTTGAAACTTGAACCAGAAATAAGATATTGTTTGTTGAAAATTGGGTTTGTCTCTATGTGGGTCTCTTTATCCTAATCCGCCACATGGGTCCAAATGTGCACTGTGTTTTGTAGAAAAAAAAGAAGAGAATTTTCTTTACAGGAAGGAAGTCTGGTGTTCTTATCTTAGGTTTGTGTCCCTTTGTGTGTTGGGTTTTTTTTTAGTTCCTTTTATCTTTTTTTGTACCCTAGATAGAGGGTAATATGGAGGATGTTGAAGAAGCTAATAGAGCAGCTATTGAGAGCTGTCATTGAGTTCTGAGTATGATGTATCAGCCAAGGAATGAAGTTCATTGTAGGAATTTGATGGTGGAAACTACAAGGGCTATAGTGAGGTTCAAGAAAGTTGTTTCACTCCTAAATAGTGGTTTGGGTCATGCAAGAGTAAGGAAGCACAAAAAACTTCAAATCCCTTTTTCTGAAAGTATTCTCTTGGACAACCAAATTTGCAAAACCGATCATCATTCAAAATGTTTGGAGTTTCCTCATACAAGTTTTACTGAGAATTCAATTCAGGGATTGGGTCAAACAGTTAGAAATTCAATCTATATGATGGGAAAACCTAGTTTGGAATTGAGCTCCAATGAGAGAAGCCCTCTAAACCTTACCCGAAAAACTTCATGAACACATTACCACTTCTTTCAGCAACAACAAATGAAACATGAAGCATAAATAATGTTTCGAAGGAACAATAGTGTCGTAAATTTGAATTTTGACAACTATAGTTGAACACCATCAATGTCGTCGTCTACTAGGTCTTTCATTTCTTCCTTGAGCATAGACGGAAGTGTGGCTAACATGGATGGAAATGGAAGTGCATTCCATTTACTAGGAGCTGCACACTTTTCTTATCAGAATTCACAACAACACAAGAGAAAGTGAATATTCCATTTGACTTCACCCTCGTTCTGTGTTCTGGTGTTACTGTCTCATATACACTATTAACCATTGATGATTAATGGCTGTTATCTCAAAGATTAAAGTTCATTTTCACATTCAATTAATTGTTTTGTGCGTCCTTTGCAGGAAACATAGAGTGAAAAGATCAGTTAAGGTGCCTGTTACAAGCAACAAACTTGCGAATATCCCTCCCCATGATCAGTAAAGGTGCCGCAAGAGCCTTCACATAATTTACTCCTAAGCATACAAGTATAGTTGACTTATTGGCATTTCTTAAGTGAATTCAAGAGCCTTCACATAATTTTTGACGTTTCATGTGCAACTTCAATAGGGTAGTCAAGAAAGAAGACGACTAGGAAGAAGATTATCGTTAAAATTCATGAGGAATATTTTCATGTTGCAAATCTTACTTTAATTTGTTGCTTTTATTCTTGTTAGTAAGATCTCATATCAAATATATATGTTTGTAAATGTTTTCTTGAAATTCTGCAACTTGTTCTAAATAGATCTCATATCAACTTGTTGTTGTAAATGTAAAAAAGATATCATGTGGCATTACTTAATTTGATAATTTAATATAAAAAATATGATAAGTTTAAGTTAAATACTACATGTTTATTTTAGCTTAGTTCAATTTTAGAGTATCTCTAATACAAGAACTCAATAGGAGTTTTTCTTAACTCTTGATGAATCCTTTTGTTACCACAATCAAATTAGCCAAGATCATGAAAACATCCCCTCAAGAAACTTGTCTAAGTTATCATCATCGTCATCAATTTTACGATGACTTGCTGAACTCAAAGCCTTTTTCCTTGTTAATACATGGTCAAAAAAGTTTAAGCTTGTAACAGACAATTAAATTTTTGTGAGTAAGAGCATTTCACAACAAACATGATACAAACTTAGGAGAGAGAGACAGAGAAAACCAACGAACCCAAGTAAGACTACTAAAATGTGTGGTCATTCCTGGTTATGAGAAAGAGTAGCTTGGTGAGAAGAGTAGCTTGGTTTTTCGCTCTTCCTTTCACAACACGGTACTATTAATTTTTTTTTGTCCTATTATGTCATCTTCTGCTTTGTCTTGAATCTCCTCTCTCAATTGTCCCGTGTTCATTGTTGATTATGTGAAACCTTTCCTTATATTGTCTCTTCTTCAAAATAATTAAGCCAACTTATGTTGTTTTGGTTTGTCTGAGAAATGATGGAAATATTGGAGTGTAGTAATAGTTTCCACTTCCTAAATGGGGTTTACATGGTGCTGTTGTTTTGTCTTGGTATTATGGTCCTTGTGAATTCGGTTAATGAAGAGGGTTAACAAGAATTCTTCTTCTGATTTGACTTCTTATAAGTGGACTGGTGTGTACTGCACAGGTTGAGTGGTAATTCAGTGAAAATTTACCAACTCAATCTGTCTGGTGCTTTGGCTCCTTCCATCTGTAATCTTCCAAAGCTTCTTGAGTTGAATTTATCAAAATATTTCATCTCTGCCCCCATTCTTAATGGTTTTGTTGACTGTTTTGGTTTGGAGGTTTTGGACCTTTGCACAAATAGGCTTCATGGACCCCTTCTGACCCCTATTTGGAAAATTACAACACTTAGAAAGCTTTACTTGTGTCAAAATTACATGTTTGGTGAAGTGCCAGAGGAGCTTGGGAATTTAGTATCACTTGAGGAGTTGGTCATTTATAGCAATAACTTAACCGGAAGAATTCCATCATCAATAGGAAAGTTGAAGTAGCTTAGAGTTATAAGGGCAGGTTTTAATGCACTTTCAGGGCCAATACCTGCTGAAATCAGTGAGTGTGAGAGCTTGGAGATATTGGGAAGATTCCTCTGGGAAGATTCTAGAAACAATGCAGCTCATGTCAGACTCTAAATAGGAGTAAAAATAAATTATTTAAACACAAAATCCTTAAAATGTTCTGGAACTTTCTTCTCTCTAACGAGTCTTTGGTTTGTACTGGACCCATTCTTTTCTTTGGGCCTAACACCCTCTTACACTTCAACGCCCGTCTGCCTTTGCCTACATTGAAATTTAAAGATTTGGTCAACTCCATTGCGTTCTTCTATCTATTTCTGATTTGCCAATAAACACCACACACATGGACACTCATTTCAGCCACAACTTCTTCCAACCTCTATCATGAGCATTGAGCAATCTCAATCGCCCATGTTGAATGCAAAATAACCCAAAATTGTTGCGTGACGAAAATCTATTAATCTTTTTTGGAGATATAGTTATTCATTAATTATGTTAAAATTTGTTAATAACATATAATTGATTTCATTTTATCATTCAATTTGTATTTTATACAGTTTATAATTAAATACCATACGAGAGAGAAAAAAACTTAAACCCTATATCACCTAACAACCCCTCCATTAACTATATGACTATACGCCAATTTAAGTAAACATTTGACTTTTGTGAATTGGTGGGGTGGAGTTTTCCACTAAAGGCAATTGCCCGTGGAAGTGGAATAAGACTTCTTTCACAATTCAAATGCTTTTTGTGATTGTCCATATTCGATTTAAACTCTTGTTTCACAATTGACGAAATTGAACTAACCTAAACCAGATTAATTATTTTTTATGAGAAGAAAGGAATTTTCAAACTAAAATCCATAATTGGTTTGGTGTCCAGACCCTATATGTTAGAGGACCTAATTGGGTCAGTCTGGATTTGTTTGCCCATCATGCCTCTTCTACCTTTAATCATAATCTCAAGCTTAAATTGTAAGTGCTGTGAGGGCAAAACACTTTCTCTGGGAAGATTCCTCCAGAGATTGGAAAATGGTGACAATGTTGCATGTTATTTATTATTCTTAATAACTACAATATAATTATAATGTACTATAATATAGAACAGTAAACTTTAACAGTATTGATCAATGTGGTGTACCAGAACCACAAATAAAAAGAGGTGATTGCTTTTGGAGCCTCAGGTGCTTTCTACATCTTCAGATGTATCTTTAATGAAAATTTGAGTGGGCTCAAGGCAGCTTCTTAATGTGTCATGACCAAGTTGTGCTCTTTCATTGTCTCCAAAGCCAAATATTTGTCCCCTGCTAGTGATCACCACAGTGTGGTACAAGCCAGTGCTAATTTGAGAAACATGGTGAGCTCTCAAGGTATCTAAGATTCTAGGTTTCAATACTTAATCAGATACCCTTCTATCCAAGAATCCAAGGCTGCCAAATCCCATGGAGCCAAAGCCATAGACTGAACCATAATTAACTAGAACAAATGTTTTCCTCTTCCTTGCACAGACCTACAGGTAAGAAACAAAAGCACTTGCTTACACTATGAATATGATAGGACTATGTATGTAGTCTCATCACAATAAAGACTTGGTATAGAAAACCAAATACATTTTCTTATTGTAAACCATTTGATCTCAACACAGATTGACCAAGCTTATGGATGTAGATATATAATAATATAATAATACCTGAACAACCAATTGATTCTTGAGACTAGTCAACAACTCTGGAGTTGTCTTCTCAATCTCATCCCGATGGCCTAAAGCACCACAGTATCCCTTGCCCCATGTATATACTTGGATCATCAATAACAAAATCGTAAGAGTAATTCCCACAAGCCCTTAAATAGGCCAAACCAATGATAGCAAATAAAATTGGAATTTGAAATATATTTTGTTTAATGAAACTCACAAATCCATTTGAGTCAAGTGCCACTGCATATCTTTCCTTTTGAATTTTTGTATAGGACATGGCTACAAGTCATCATGCTGCTCACCATGGCCAATCCCTACCCTGATTGCACTATTGTATTATGCCACACACACACACACACACACACACACACACTCACTCATCATACACACACGCACAAACCCTGGCGTACATCCATCATTGAGTCATAAAGCCCTCAAAGTTCCATTATTGCCCTCAACCCTATTCCACTACATGGTCCAGGTGCTGTGAACTTAGTCAAGTAATTACCAAATATAGGGAATTAAAATTGAACGGGATATAGTCATATAGATATAGTACATGACAATAATAGTCTCAGATTCTCACTATAGATAAACCAGCTCGTTCCTGTTCCTCCCAACTTGTATACTAGCTCGTTCCTGTGAACTTAGTCAAGTAATTGCCAAATATGTTGATTATATGTTTAAGACAGTTCCTAAAGCTATAAAGTGAAGATTTGGGACATTAATAAACTAATTAAAAGAAGCACTTATTACGGCAGAGGGCTGATATAGACTCTAATTCCCAACATTGATCCCTTACTATTAACAATTGGAAGCCCCACCCTTTGTTTAATTAGGATATTGAACTAAAATAGAACCTTTAATTTTCTCACAAAGAGATGGTGTACTAAACCACTGGGCACCCAGATTTGTTAGAGTCCCACCTTAATCAAATATCATCAAAGTGGAATCTCAAAATAGTAATATATTATAAAATGGAAGAGATCTGATTTTTAGTTAAATGGGTTGTTTTCAAAGGGTTAGGTGTGTGAAAGGGAAACCCACTACTTTGTGAATCTTATAAATGGTTGAGGAGGAGTTGGAATCCACTCAAAGTGCTTATTTTGCAGAAGACATTGGGATGCTTAATGGGGACACCAAACATGCTTCCAAGCCTCAGAACCCATGCCCTTCATTTTCATACGTGTAAAGATAGGTTTCCACTAGATTCAGTTTCATCATTGGTGCCTTAATTAAACTGAAATAAACTAAGTCTTATAAGATCCAATTATTGGTAGAAGACGGGCACTCCCCCAACACATCCATCTGAACACCTCATCACACTTAATTTGATTAATTATGCTAAAGACCAACAACTTTCATTCATGTTAACACATCCATCTGAACATCTCATCACTCTTGTTCTCTCAATTCAATTATTCATTTCCTTCTTATTTGTTTTAAATATCTACATACATAGGCTACCAATAACAGCTCAGGTGCATTTGAATTTTTCCCTTTTAAATGCTAGGAAGTAGGCTTATTTTGTTGCAGTTTCATGGCTATTTTCTTATAAAAGAAGAAAAACTCGCTAATTTAATTCTGTGCTACAACATTTTAAAAAATTTTCTCCATTCTGGTTATGCAAATTTCCTCATTACGGACTGGGTTGTGCACCTCTTTCTTCTTCCATTTTGTTTGGTTTCATCACAGTTAGTTATGGTTACTCTAATTCTTCAGGAAAACATAACAATATTTTCTAAATCCGGGAATTACTCAAAATGGAGGTACCATTTGTTGGTACTTGCCAATAGGTGGATGGATGGTGGGGAAAGTGGCTTGTGTTGAAATGCTATTATCATTACTATAGGTTAAAGGCTAGAACTGTAAAGGGGAGAGACATTTGTATCCACTTTTATGGCATCCCAATCATCAAGAGATCAAACAGATATCGAAAATTGTTTTGATCGTGCGTTGGCTGGCTTCTATTCAGCCATTGGCAAGAATCTCGAATCACTCCAACCCGCTAGTGAGTTATTCCTAGTCAAGTGCAAGTTTCAGCTTTGTGCTTCTTGTCTTAAAAGGTCAAACCAGTCTCAACTTGTGGGAAAATTCTCCTCTACCAAAAGTTTGAGAATGTAGCTAAATTTAATTAATGGTGAAGTTGGTTAACTGATAAGCATAAAATTATTATCCTCATATCCTTCTTCTTATTCTTAGGAGGTCCCTTACAACTAGGAGTAGATTTTAAAAACATATATTACAAGTATGCTTAACAACCTCATTGTCTTGTGCCTGTATGCATAACAACCTCACTTATTACCTATGTTAATTGATTATAAGTCCTATTGTCATTTAATTTTTGGATTCCACTAGGAGTGATTTTAGCCATTGTTGATCCTGCGCTCATTGTTGTTTCCAAACGTGCTTCTGCGCTCATTGCTAGAAAGTCAAGTGTGTTGAAGCCTCCAACTCAGGTATTTATATATTTGATTCGAAAAATACTTTGAAATTGTTTTTGTAAGCATTAATTGTATAGTTGTAGAAGTCTATGATTTATACCAGCAACCTAATAGAGAGCACATAAAAAACTAAAGCCTGCTTTTAATAATAGCTACTAATAACCTGCTTCATATCTTGAATCCTGCAGAGAAAAAGACAATAGACACTAGTTTGTCCAAACCAAATACAACTTATAGAACAACAAAAATTACTCTCATAATTTAAAATATGAAGCAACAGTAGTAACAACAGCTTCAAAACAATTGCCTTCTATGTACACGATATTACCAATTGCCTTCTTCAGCTGTTTTCCCTGCCCAAAACAATCAAAACTAAAATACATTAAAATTTCTGAATGAAATGAGCAGTAACAATTTTATCTACATCAGCCTCTTGGGAAATGTTGATAAAAGAATTCCTTTTATGAATCTGCTGTTGTCGTGAAGACCTTAGGGGATGAATATGTTGTTTGTGCATAGGGATTGTAAGGCCTAATTTTAGCGATTGTAGCGGCTGTTTCTTTCTCTGGGAATCTCTGTATGCCAACAATATAGGAGTGCATGGTGTGGCTGATGATGTTTAGAATATGATGATCCTTTGCTACCCTCGAATGACCCCCCACACACGCACACAGACACACACCCTCATGACACATACACACAAACCCTAATCACACACACACTTAGTCAACCTCACTTCCGACCTAGTTAACCTCACTTTGTCCTATATTAAACCAATACCCCTTAGCTTTCTCTCATTCATTTTCTCTCCCCCATATGCTTTGCTTGCTACTAGTAAGAGAGTGATCAATCCCTAATCACACACACACATCCTCATCACCCTCATCACACACACACACACACACACACCCTCATCACACACCCTCATGACACACACACACACACACTTAGTTTGTAATTGAAATTTAGATTGTGTATGTTCTTGTATGTCATTAATGTAATTTGCTATATAAACAATTGTTGTTCATGCTGAGTGAACCTTAGATTCCCGTTTGAGACTGAATGCAATGATTCTTGCGGACAGTTTGCATTAGTCATTGTATTGAGTCTTGAATTGTCCGTTTGGATAGTTTGGGGAGACTGGTATTTTTATGTTAGATTCATTCGTTAAGGTTATTATTATTTTGATTAATTTGATGAAATTTTGGTACAATGCATTTCAAGTTGTTCTCTGAGTGCATACTTGATTATTGGGAAATTAATTTCACAAATGCCATGTCGTGTACTTGAAGACCAATTCGAAATGCAATGATTCTTTTCTGTGCAGGATTCCTTTGAGGAGCAGGCGACATAGGGATCCTTTGTCCCCCATGGACGTTAGGATATTCTCACCGCTACTATTAGACGTCCAGAGCACCCTGGACGTGTCCATGCTGCTGGAGCCGGTGTCACCATCAAACAATACTTCGGATCGACTCCACGGACGTCCCGCAGCTCTTCCTCACTGGCTCTTGAAGAATTGCAGTAGCTGACCCAACATATCAGGGACCAACTAGAGGAGTCGATCACAGAAAAAGTGACTCAGCAACTCATGGCATCGTTCAGCCAGATGCAGTCCCAATTTCAGTCCCAGATGCAATCTCAGGGACTTGCACTGCCTCCGGAGCCTCTGGTTGGTCCCTCAGGTCCTAAAGTAAGCACAAATGGGAGTTGTGTTGATCCCTCAGGAAACGATCCTGAGACGGGTGACTTAGATTGGTGCGGCTTGTACATCGAAGAAAATCCTGCCCTCTCGGTTGCCCTGGGGAGAGTTTATGTGGGATCCACTGTTGTTCATAACACTCCTTTGTTGCCTGGCCAAGTAAAGGTGGGTGTGGAGGAGGTTAAAAATCCAGATGCTCTAGTTCCTATACCCACTAATGAGGTTTCCTTAGTGGGGTAGGCAATTCACACCTTCCTTGCTTGGCCGACACATTTGGTCAAATCTTTATCACAACAGGTACTTTACTCTTACTATATGTTTCTTCTTTTTGAATTAATTCATCCAGCGTGCCTCAATTTAGGCCATTTAACTTTGTTTCATGAACATGCAGCTGTGTCTCTGGCAAAACCACCTCAAAAGCTGGATCTGGAGGTCGATGATCCGCTTTATCTGATGACATTGACCGTCCCAGAGCTTTTCTTGAGGCGTTACCAGGTTACATGGGATGCCACCGTGTTTGGGGTCTTTAATCCAGACTTCCCGCTCTACATAAAGCACAAAGACCTCTCTGAAATCGCACACGGTGGTCAATGTCTCAGTATATCCGTGTTATAGTTTTGGATTCTGTAAGTCATTTTAGATTACTTTTAATTACCTAAGTTGTTGCTTTCTATTCAAATATTTAACTTTGAATTAACATAAACAGGCATATGACTGAAACAAGTATGTGAGTTGCGAATTCTGATATCTATGGATTCCTTGAGCCATAGTCCATTTAGAGGTCTGGACAATCGCAGTTTGAGACTAAAAGTTACATAAAGAGTTGGATGCAGAGTTCAAAACACGATGTCTACCTTGGAGCCTACCTGAATGGGTAAGTCACACAAAATAACTGAATTTAATTAATGTTTACTAATATACCAACCCATATTCGTCCCTACTACAGCGGACACTGGCAGATGGTGGTCATCGTGCCCAAGGAACACCTAGTTGTCTGGTTTTGTTCATTGCATAACAGGTCATACAACTACCTTAAGGGGATCATTAATAGGTCAATGTTCTTTTCAAAGCATTTGCATTCAAATACCTCAACAATACCACTTTTTAATTGTTACTCGCCTGGAACAGTGCTTTAAAAGGTCTTGATGATGCTCCACAGCCTAAATCAAAGGCTCCTGCTAGGTGGATTGTCGTCAAGGTACGCCATTTACATAAAACTTTCACTTATATATACTTCTTATGTGTCTGTACACTAATTGTTTAATTAATATCCAAATTTCATTGTGTATTTAGTGTAATAGACAAAAAGGAAGTACTGAGTGCGGCTATTATGTCATGCACTGGATGTCCACCATTATTTTAGGAAGTTTCAGGAATAACTAGGAAGCGGTACGTTTATTTCAAACAAATTCGATTTTTTTATAATTTGTATTACATTATTAACTTATTATCATTTATTTCATGATGCAGTATTTTAACGATCCTAGACCATTGGAGCCAGAGAGATTAAAGGCGCTGCGGATCCAGTGGGCACAATATTATCTCTGAGTTATAGCTCAGAGCTAGGATTTAAGGACATTAAGTTTAGCTTAGTTTACTTTGGTTTAACATTTTAGACATTTCCTATGTAATTTGAACATTGAATTCATTTGTTGATAGTTGTTCATAATAAATCAATTAGTCAATGTTTATTGTGATTAAAACTGCTTGAAAGCATAATAAAATGTTTATTAGCTGTGAATTGGGTCTGAAATTGCATTTTACAGGTACAATTTTGGGTTTATTGTAAAAACAAAAAGTTTATATATAAAAAACTTGAAAACAACATCGGTTATTAACAAAAACCGATGTTAATATAGTAAACAACATCGGTTATTTTGAAAAATCGATGTCAACATGCACCTTAACATCGGTTTTTCAAAAAACTGATGTTGGTTATTTCTAATAACATCAGTTATATATACATAACCGATGTTAATGTACAAACGTTAACATCGGTTATTTATAAATAACTGATGTTAATATACAAACGTTAACATCAGTTATTTATAAATAACCGATGTTATATATAACTAACTACAACAAAATATGTGTATAAATGATGGACATTCACATCGGTTATACATGAAAAATCGATGTTAATATATTAGTTAACATCTATTTTTTTATAGAAAACCGATGTTAATATATTACATTAACATCGATTTTTCTAGAAAATCGATATCAACGTTCATCATGCATACATTTATTTTGCTGTAGTTCTTTCTATATAACATTGGTTATTTAGAAAACTGATGTTAGCATTTTTATGTTAATATCGGTTTTTCAAAACCGATGTTAACAATAATACATTCAACATCGGTACTTTCAACATCGGTTTGAAAACCAATGTAGAATGCCATAAATAACCGATGTTGATAGTGTATTTTCTAATAGTGGGGATTTGTGAAAAAGTAACCTAATTAACTAGCGAATAAGTTGTGTATCAATTTCTTTTATGACTGCATGCGTCATTGGTGCAAACTAAAAAGACTTTTAAGATTACTTGTTTTTTACATTTAGATTAGTCTAGGAGAGATGTAGAATCGACCAATCTTAATATAGAAATTAAGTATTATCTGGACCAATTATAGAATCGATTTAGAAAGGCATTATCTAAATCATCAGAAATAGAACTGATCAAGTTCTACAGTGGGAAAGTTGCATAGATCTTTCAATGTGCGAAAGTTTTTTTTAGGTGGTACGATATATGAGTTTGTTAATGGGTGACTCGAACCTTTTATAGTCCACAGTGAGAATAACTTGTAAGTGAGTAAGTGATTTTAAAAAACAATGCCACCTATTTTCAGATGTACATGCCACGTTAATCCATGGATATTTCCGGAGACCCTACCCACCTTTCACAGTTTCAACCACCCACTACCTCTGCCTTTGGAATCTTCTCACTGGCGTCCAAATCTGGCAAGTTTGCGTGTCCTAAGAAAATATCATTCTGTAAATTAAAGTTTTTTCTGACGACGGATCTCTATCCTCCGAGCAAACGATTCCATAAACCCAAACCCCTTTTCTCTCTTTGATTCCTTCAAAACCAAAAAATGATCCGTCATCAACCTTTGAGTCTAAACCTCGACGAGAAGCGTAGGTTGTGTTGTGTGATGAAATTATTAAGGTTTGGAACGCGTGATACTTCTCATTGCAATCGCTCATGCCGATGCCGTGAACGCGGTGTGTGTGTGGGTGGGTGGGTGGGGGGAGTTTGTTGGAGGGGATGAGTGCGACGACAATGCTGGTGGTGTGTGTTAGAGTTTTCACATTCAAGAGATAAATAATAAAGAGGGAAGGTCTCGTTCCACTGTGAGGGTGGGGGTTTCACTGATCAATTCAATTTTCTTGTACTGTGAGGCCTCCTTCTTTGATCCTCCGTCATGAAGGCCTCATCATTATTTGACTTCGTCGCCGTTGACTTCAGCCTCTACTCCTTTTTCGCTGTCAACATCATCGGCGCCAGAGGATTGACGGGGAAAACATGTAGGCTTGAGAGTTGTTTGGGTTATATGGATGCAAAGGAATGTTATCTTGTTTAATGGTGCTACTTTGAAGGTTGAAAACATGATGAATCTTATTAAGCTGAAGTTGCGACAATGGCTGCACGATATGTTCTTTGATAATTATGCAAAATTCAGGAAGATTGATATGCAGAAGATTGACTACTATGCTCGTTGATGCAAGGGGACAATGGAGTAGGAAATGCAATTGGATTGAGGGTTTTGAATTTTTATTGATCAACTTCCTCTACTTCTATATGGTGTAGGAATCTATATATGCTAGATAAAGAGTACTATAACAAAACAAAGTGTCGTGTCTTTTGTTTTCTCAAAGTGTATAAGAAAGGTTAATTAGTAACGGAGAACAAGTTTGCTTTTTGCATGATGTTTGGATTGAAAATGATAATCTAAAATATTCTTTTCCTTGGTTATTTCAAATATCACGATAAGGATGATGTCTATGCGGCAGAAATGAGAGAATGGCCGTCTGATAATAATTGGAGAAATCTTTTGGCAGGTGGAGGGGTCTTTTGGGTGGGAAGAGAGGTTGTTGGCAGATTTGGTAATTGGAGAAATCTTTTGGCTTTATGGGAATTCAAATGTAAAGATGAAATAAAAATAAATAAGTTCAACAACATATAAGGTTTTGGATTTTGGATTAAAAATAGTGTTAAGTTCACTTCTGTAATATGTTTATAATTCATTGGTAAAAAATCTCTCCATTTTGTCCCCCTCCATTTCTCAACCGTCATCTTTAAGTTAAATCAACTTATCATGTGTTGGATCGAGTGGCCTCAGAATAATTAAGAAGGGGGGGGGGGGGTTGAATTAATTATTCCTAAAACTTTACCAATTAAAAATTACTTTTTTAAGGCTTTTACTTTTGTTGTTAAGAGAATATGGAGTAGAAGAGAAACTTAACAGAAAGTAAAAGCGAAAATTAAATGCACAGTGGAAAGTAAAAGAGTAGGGAAGAAGGAAACAAACACACAAGAGTTTTTATACTGGTTCGGCAACAACCCATGCCTACCTCCAGTCCCCAAGCGACCTGCGGTCCTTGAGATTTCTTTCAACCTTGTAAAAAACCTTTTACAAGCAAAGATCCGCAAGGGATGTACCCTCCCTTGTTCTCTTTGAACCTAGTGGATGTACCCTCCACTAGAACTGATCCACAAGAGATGTACCCTCTCTTGTTCTCAGTCAAACCCAAGTAGATGTACCCTCTACTTGTGCCACAAAGGATGTACCCTCCAATGTGTTAAGACAAAGATCTCAGGCTGTTACACCTTTGATACATTGTGAATGGGGATACAAAAGAATTCTCAGGCGGTTAAACCTTTGAACGCTTTTGTATTAGGGAATGGGAAGAATCAAAAGAATTCTCAGACTGTGTCGTTTTGAATTCTTTGAAAAGGGAGAAGGGAGATACAAAAGAATTCAGGCGGTTAGTCCCTTGTTCTTTTGGAAAAGAGAGAAGAGAGACACAAAAAGAATTCAGGCGGTTAGTCCTTGGCGAATTCTTTTTGGCAAAGGGAGAAGAGAATGAAAAAGGATGAATAACACAAGTTTTCAAGGTTTAGAAAACCAGAAAACTTCACAAAACTTTTGGTACAAAGAAGAAGAAGAAGTTCAAAGAGATTCAAGGCTTGTAAAGGATTGTAAGAGATTAATTGAAAATGCAAAACAAAGCCTTGCTTTTATAGACTCTTCATGTCTGGTCAAGAAGGCCATTCAGAAGAATTATAACTTTTAGAAAAACTTAAAACCCATTTGAAAAAGTCAAAACCTTTTTGAAGAGTTACATCTTTTGATTTTTCAGAAACAGTCACTGGTAATCGATTACCAAATAAGTGTAATCGATTACACAAAGCTTTTGAGTAAAACAATGTGACTCTTCACATTTAAATTTGAATTTCAACGTTCAAGGACACTGGTAATCGATTACCAAAACATTGTAATCAATTACAGCCTTTTGAAAATATTTGGAACGTTGTAAATTCAGTTTGAAAACATTTTCAAACTCATTTTGCTACTGATAATCGATTACAACAATATGGTAATCGATTACCAGAGTGTAAAAACTCTTTGATAAAGGTTTTGTCAAAAACTCATGTGCTATTCAAAGTTTTGAAAAACTTTTTAATACTTATCTTGATTGAGTCCTTTCTTTATTCTTGAATCTTGAGTCTTGAATCTTGATCTTGATTCTTGAGATCTTGAATCTTGAATCTTGATTCTTGTTTGTAGGCTTTCTTCTTGAGTCTTGAATTCTTCTTGATTCTTGAAATCTTGAATCTTGAATCTTGATTCTTGTTTGTAGACTTTCTTCTTGAGTCTTGAATTCTTCTTGATTCTTGAACTCTTGACTTGTTCTTGATTCTCTTGAGATGTTCTTTGATTCACTTGAGCTTTTTGTTCATCACTTTTGTCATCATCTTTTGTTGTCATCATTGTTATCATCAAAACACCTTTGAATCATTGTTGATTCATCATGAAGCTTTGCTTCCACATCATGTTTTATCACATTCAATTCTTAGTTGTCGTAAAGGACTTCACATCCTTTTAATTCTTTTTATTTTAATTTTTTTTAGAAGTTTTGTAACCTTGAAAGTGCTTGTGTTTTCTTGACAAGTTATCTTGAATAGACTTCAAAATCAAATTATTTTACGTAAAATATGTGTTTTGTCTCAAGCGTAGGATTATTTTCTTTTGATGTTTTGTTTCTCTAAACAAGTTAGTCTAGTTAGCCTGAATCTCTAAACAAGTTGGTTGAATAGGCAGGGTCAAATTGATCTATTATTTATATATTTATTTATATGAATTTTAAAAGTAAAAAGAAAAAATAATAAGAATAATATTGAGCCAAATAGGCCAGATGATTTTGGAGCCAACATTTTCCAAACTAAATTATTTTTGGGCTTCTATTTTAGAGTTCAGCCGGTGGAAACAATTTTCATATATATATATATATATATATATATATATATATATAAACTATCAACGACTTAATTTTCAAAAATGACTTATATATACACTTAATGCCACTATTTTTTACTATTTGTATATCCCTTAAAACTTCTCTTAATTTTCTAGAATATCATGTTTTTTTGTTTTAAATTTTGGAGTGGGCTGTGTTCGAAATTTGTCAAGTAAAGCATTTAAATCTTATAGTTTTTTTTTTAAATTTAATTATGTAATTTATATTTTTAATATTACTTATTATTTTCTATTTTTATAATCTTTTTATTTTATATGAACGTTAATTAGTGTAATATTAAATATTAATCATGATTTAGTGACGACACTCAGCTTATAACAAGAAGTCTATAAGTACTAGTAGCTTTTTATTATGATTATTATTTTTATATTTATCATTTTAAAATATTTTATGTAATGTATGCTTGCATTAAATTTTATATTTATTAATTATATTTATTTTTTTATGTAAAACATTAAGTATGTATGCATTTTGTATCTAGCTTAGTATGTTATTTTAGCCTATACTTGTTTAAGAAAATTTTAATTTTATAGCATGTTATTTTAATGATATTTATTTATAAATTTATGATGTTAAGATTTAGTAAGTACGTGTATATATTGTTTAATAATATGTATATATATATATATATATATATATATATATATATATATATATATATATAGTTATTTATATTTTTATTATTTAAACTACAATATTTAATGTGTAACAACTTATTGTACATTTTTACTTTGTTTTTTTTTTCATATTTCGAAAATTTCTTGACATTTATATAATTTTTTTTAAAAAAATTGTCAAATTTATAGTATAACATACGCGTACATCGTTCGGATATGGTTTCAGAGTCTCTCAAGATTCAAAGAGAAGATTAATATGATAGTAATATTATGAGGCAAGTAAGAGATACTCAGCCACAATCATGGAACCTACTTCGGATAATACCAACACTCAACCTGTTTTTTTTTTTTTTTTTTTTTTTTTTTTTTTTTTTAACTTCTTCCCTTTCTCTTCCAAAAGGCTGTTCTAGAACCATTTCCTCAAAAATAACGCTTGAGGAATAAATTTATATAGAGATAAACATGTTATAGTTTTCTAAAAGAATGTCATTTCATCATCCTACTACCAAAAATTCTTTACAATAAAGTTGACACTGTATATATTTTAAAAACTCACCAACAATGGGACCAATAAAGTATTATTTTGACTTGCCCCTTCCACATCCAGCAGGCCGCTACATTGAGACGTGAAAAGCGGGATAGAGAATTTAATTAAGACTTCTTAGAGATATATATATATATATATATATATATATATATATATATATATATATATATATATATATATATATATATATATATATATTTTATGTAATTTAGTGTTTTTTTATTTTTGTTTTTATAAATTTTCTTTTTTATTTTGTATAAAATGAGTTTTTTTCTCTTCCATAAAGTATGCTAGATAACACTTTAAATAATAGAAAAAGCGCTTTGAACAAAATTTTTTTATCTAAGGTGCTTTAACGACAAAAAATAAAAAACATATTTTATAAGAATTATTATAAACAAAATTTTTACAAGAACGAAAATGAAAAAAATATTAAATTACACAAAAAAGCCAATTAATCAGTAACGCAAAAACAAGTTCAAGTTATATGCATATGTTTTTAAATTTTTTTACACAATTATTTAATCAAACTTGTTATATATAATAAATTTATTAACATTTAGTTAGAATAATTATTTTAAGTAATTTAAATAATAATTTGTGATTCAATAATCATAAATAAATAATAAACTCTCGTTAAGTGTGTTAAACTTGTGCTATATTTTTGTTATGTGCATCTATCAACCTTGTTTTTTTTTTACTCACTAGAAAGTTATTATGATACATGTAAGGCAATTGCTTCCTATTCTTTCATACTTATTTCATGCACCCTAATCCAAAATGTAATTTGCATTTCAAATTAGTCATTACAGAATGTAATAATATACATTCTAGAAAGGCTAATCCGTATTGCAAAATTACTTTACATTCTGGAATGACTAATTTGAAACACAAATTATATTATGAATTAGACTTTCTAGAAGGTTAAAAAGGTGTAGAAAGCAAATCCACATGTATAGTAAGCAATTGCTTACTTATAAGGGTATTATTGATACATAGCCTGCCGAACATGATTTTAGTTGTTAGTGTGATTATAAATGGAGTTTAATGGTTATGTGACAATAATGTAAAATAATTTTGCATGTTATCAAATAAAAAATCATTGTCTAATTAGATGACTTTTTAATTATTCTAAAATTCAATAAACTTATTTTACATGATTTGTGATTGGGTGAGAATATAATTATTTTATACTATTAATACATATGTTTTTTTCTTTTATAAATGTTGAGAGTTTTATCAAATATAATAAACAAGGAATAAGTTATTTTTTATAAAGCTAATAATAAGTTATTAATAACATGATTTTAAAAACATTATTAGAATCTTAGTGAAATAACTCTATGAAAAAAATGATTAATATATTCTTATTTCTTCTTTGAAAAGTATGTTAATAAGTGATATTTAATTTTTGTACCCCCTGAGCATAATAAAAATAGTAATCCTTTCTTCAATAGATGGAAACTTCATTGCCAAGTGAGGTGTTGACACTATAGCTCTCAACGCGATACGAGATGGTCTTTCCAATAGGATGTTGTAGGAACTGCTAGCATTGACCACTATATACTGGATGTTGACGATCCGGTAATCTCTACCTGTACCAAACTTAGTGTAGAGATCGATATATCCCTTAGTATCTACCCTTTCCCTGAAAAGCCAATCGGTTGATCATCATAGGGTTTGATCTCTGCCTCAGGAATTTCTAACTTTTGGAACGTTGGCCAATAGAGGATATCAACCGAGCTCCCTTGATTAATAAGTGTTTTCATCACCATGCAATTGTCCACCTCCATTGTGATGACCATGAGGTCTTCTTGCATAGGGTCTAGGCCTTTGAAATCATCATCTATGAAAGTGGTGGATCATGCTTTTGGCTTCTTATGGGACACTTCATTGACTGACCTGACCAGCCTCAAATGTTTCTTGCGTGACGAAGCCGTAATACCATCACTCGTGAACCTTCCAACTATCATGTAAATGACTCGCCGAACAATTGATTGGTTTGGTGACACTTATCTCACCTTGTATCACGATTGTCATCTCTTCTATCATATCAACCACGTTGGGTATCTTCCCTTCTATGGTCCTAACATGGTTCCTTCTATGGTCATAGGAGTTCTTTGTAGCTGGTGGTTTGTGAAGAAAATCCTTCAAGTGCCCATCTCGGATCAAGTCTTTTATCTTATCTTTTAATGTTGTGCACTCTTCAGTAGTATGGTCATAGTTCTGATGAAAGTGATAGTGTTTCTGCTTATCAACCATTGGGGGAGTAGGTGCCTTCAAGGGTGCTCGCATGATTTTCAAGCTAAAAGCCTATTCTAGAACCTATTCGCTATTGGTGTTCAAGACCGCATATTAGGAATACCTTGGTTGTGAGGGACCTCTTTCCTTGAACGAGTCTCGTTTCATTTTCTTCCCATCTCTATCAGTATCCTTCCTCTCACCAGC
This sequence comes from Glycine max, assembly GCF_000004515.6. Classification (NCBI taxonomy): domain Eukaryota; kingdom Viridiplantae; phylum Streptophyta; class Magnoliopsida; order Fabales; family Fabaceae; genus Glycine; species Glycine max. The sequence continues at coordinate 20,060,142 of NC_038243.2, forward strand.
TTGTTCCACCTATGTCTGATGTCGTAACTCAGTCAATTCTTTCATCTACATATACTTAGCCGCCATTTGGTGCAACTCATCCATATCTGAGGTCGGGTTCTTACATAAGCTATTCAAGAAAGGCTCTGGTCTTAAGGTTGTGATTAGGTGGTGTGGGGAAACAACAAGGTGCAATCCTTTAGTATTGAGGGTGACCTTGCTAAACCTTCCCATGAATGTTCAAAGAGGCTTCTTCTTGTTTTGCTTGATATTGACTAGTGCCATGGAAGTCAAGTGATGGGGTCAACTAGTAGCCAACTGATTGCCGAATCGGGTTGCCAAGGTGTCAAACAAATCAATGGAGTACGGAGGAAATTTTGTGAACCAACTCAATGTCGGGCCCTTCAAAGAAGTTAGGAAAATTCAACATAAAACAAAGCCATTGCTTGTGTGTAGGTTGACTTGGGTAAGATAGACATTTAAGTGCTCATTCGGATCTATGGTACCATCATATTTGTCCATTGTGAAATGCTTCCAAGAAGGAGGGGGGTGAACTTCCATGATTCCATTAACGAAGGGGTGCCTTCGGGTTCCAGCAACCATGGGTGTCATTGCTAAGGTACGAACCATCGAATTAAGTGGTGTCTCCCCTTGCCAATCGTCCTTGGATGTACCTCACAAGTCGTGGGCATAAAAATGGTGTTAAGTACGTCCAGGATACCTTGGTTTCCTTTTGTTTGATGAGATGGTCTCCAAGTTGGGTCCTGTCATAGGTTCTGGAGTGTTGCTTGTTGTTGCCGAAGGGTCTTAATTTCCTCCGCGTGACGCTTTTTCATGGCCTCCATCTCAGCCTACAATTCTTGAGTCACGTTCGAGTGGTCAGTCACGTCCTCAATGTGCACGAATTGTGCATTATTGAGGCTCAATGCTCCTGGGTTAACACTCCCTTCCATGTTTTCTGGGCTCATTGTCGCTACCATTACATATAGGCCATAGGAAATTTTCACTCGGCCCCACAATCAATGCCAAAATGTACTCTTCTAAGGTTACGATTGTAATTCTCCTTTGATGTGTTGAGCCATGTGTCCATGCTCATGTCGGAAACCTTTCTCCAAGCACTAAGAGGGGGTCCGATGCTAAAGCCAAATATCACTCAACATAGTAAAATAAGAACAATAATGATAATGAATATATATATATATATATATATATATATATATATATATATATATATATATATATATATATATATATATATATAACTATCTTATAAGAGAATGAAATGACTAATCTCAACCGTTGGATTAAAATGAAAGATCAAGATTAAAATATTTTAAATTCAAATTAAAACCTCATTTAATCATAAAATCTCTATAAGATATATCAAATAAATATATATATATTTTAAAGATTAATTTATACCATCATAAAATATCTCAAACCTATCATCACCATGACCATCATCATTGTCATGATCGTTTTCACCAAACCTGCCATGGCCACCACTACAACAACCACCATGACCGTCAACTACTGCCACCACCACCACCAACACTGTGATTGCCACCATGACAACTGTTGCCGCCACCAACATGACCATCGTTGCTACCATTACCACCATCACCACCAATATCGTGAATGCCACCATGGCCACTGTCGTCGCCACCAACATGACCGTCATGGTTCCCTCGCCGGCAAATTTCCCCATCCGGGGTACTTTTAAAAAGTATTTCCCCAGATGGGGTTCTTTTGAAACATTTTGCACGATGGGGTTGTTCTTTACGTGGCATGCATGCAAGCAGCACCCAAACCGCCAGTACCACTGGCGAGTTTGGTCATTCTGAAGGAATCGCTCCTTGCAACAGCGATATGGCCATGCATAGGGAACTGCCAGTTTGACTGGCGAGTTCCTAAGGCTGACAGCTAGGTAGTAGGCGCGCAGGCAGGAGGCAGGAGGGCAGGGTGCAGCAGTGGTGCAGGACGGAGGTGCAGCAGCAGTAGCAGAATCGCCAGTACGGTTGGCGAATTCGTTTGCAAAGGAACCGCCAGCCTGGCTGGCGGTTTGCATTGTTTAAAAAATTTTCCCCCTTCCCTTATAAAAAGAAGAAGCTCCCGAGTGCACATGCAAGCCTTCTTGCACTTCGTTATTCTTCCAAGTTCTCCCAGCGTTTGTTCTTGCGTTTTGTTTTTGTAAGTATTATTGAATAATAAATATTTATTGTGTTATATAAATATATATGTTAACTTAATTTTAGTTGATATGTTTGTTTATTTTTGTAGGACAGTAACTCTCTCTTCTCCTAAGTGGTTTCTCTTGTGTTGCTGTTAGTTGATTTCTCATATTGGTAAGTTTTTCATAACTTGACAACTTAAGTTGATGTTAGCTGGAACTTTTAAATTTTAAGTAGTATATGTTACAAATTTGAGTTGGTATATTATTATTTTGTATGTTAGTTGTAGGTTAGTTGATTTTAAATTTATATGTTATTATTTGTGATAAAATGATTTGTACGTTAATTTTAGTTGTTATATTATTATTAATTGGTTTAGATTTATTAGATTTGTATGATATTATTTGTATTTTATATATGGTATTTGTAGTTTTAGTTAGACAGTGAATATTATTTAATTGATTTATTTATAGTTTTTATTGAAATATATGATATGTTATTAATTTTATACATGTACGTTGTTTAAATTTTTGATTCCATGGTAATTTTTTGATTTAATGACATTTTTTTGTGTATAATATATGTTATTTAATTTAAATTTTAATAATTGGAAAAAAAGTATGGTCATTTATTTAAATTTATGTAGCTATTTTAATATTTAATTTTTTTATTTGTAGAGTATTTTAATTAGCAAATTAAGTTTTGTTGTGTTAAATTTATGTACATTTTTTTTATAATTTTGTTATGTAAGTATTTTAATTTGGTCATTTATTTAAATTTATGTTGGTTTGTTTATTTTTAATTTTCTTATTTGTAGAGTATTTTAGGTTGTATTTTAATTTTTTTTGTGTTAAATTTATGTACGTGTTTAAATTTTAAATTTTAAATTTTGTTATTTATTTTAATTTGATCATTTATTTAAATATGTGTAGGTATTTAATTTTTAATTTTATTATTTGTAGAGTATTTTAGGTCGTATTTTAAGTTTTTTTTTGTTAAATTTATGTACGTGTTTAAATTTTTTATTTTGTTATGTATTTTTAAATTGGTCATTTATTTAAATTTTTGTAGCTATATAATTTTTAATTTTGTTATTTGTATAGTATTTTAGGTAGTATTTTAAGTTTTGTTGTATTAAATTGATGTACGTATTTAAATATTTAATTTTGTTATGTATTTTTAATTTGGTCATTTATTTAAATTTTTGTAGTTATTTAATTTTTAATTTTGTTATTTTTAATTTTTAGGGTTAGTGGTTTATTTTTAGGGTTAGTGGATGGGGTTTAGGGTTAGTGGATAAGGGTTGGGGTTAGAGGTTTATTTTTAGGGTTAGTGGATAAGGTTTAGGGTTAGAGGTTTATTTTGAGGGTTAGTGGATAAATTTTAGGGTTAGATGATGAGGGTTAGGGTTAGTGGATGGGGTTTAGGGTTAGTGGTTTATTTGTAGGGTTAGTGGATAAGGTTTTGGGTTAGTGGTTAATTTTTAGGGTTAGTGGTTTATTTTTAGGGTTAGTGGATGGGGTTTAGGGTTAGTGGATAAGGCTTGGGGTTAGAGGTTTATTTTTAGGGTTAGTGGATAAGGTTTAGGGTTAGAGGTTTATTTTGAGGGTTAGTGGATAATTTTTAGGGTTAGATGATGAGGGTTAGGGTTAGTGGATGGGGTTTAGGGTTAGTGGATGAGGTTTAGGGTTAGTGGTTTATTTGTTATGTACGTGTTTAAATTTTTAATTTTGTTATGTATTTTAATTTGGTAATTTATTTAAATTTGTGTAGGTATGTAATTTTTAATTTTGTTATTTGTATAGTATTTTAGGTAGTATTTTAAGTTTTTTTGTGTTAAATTTTTGTACGTGTAACAAATTTATGTATTTTAAGTTGGTCATTTATTTTAATTTGTGTAGCTATTAAGTTTGTAATTTTGTTATTTGTAGAGTATTTTAGAACATTTATTTAAATTTGTGTAGTTATTAAATTTGTAATTTTGTTATTTTGAATATTTTTATTTGTTCAAATTGATGTATTTTGTTATTTATTCAGATTTTAATGATGTGGTATGTATATTTAATTGATTTTTTGTAAATGTAGTTAATTTTTTTAATGTACAATTTTTGTTGTGAATTTTTTGTATTACATTTTACTTTACAGTATCAATGGCATCTTCGTCCTCATCTTCATCTGGTATACACATTAAGTCTGGTCCAATAGATGGAGACGTTTTATGGTTGCAACCTAAGCATGTTTCCGAACATGTTTGGAATGGAGAAGCAGACAGGAAGTTACATATCAGACGAGCTGTACCCATCTATCAAGGGCAAGAAGCAATACCAGAGGAAATTATTCCTCTGCTTCGCCAATCGGGATTTTATTGGATTATGAAAATGGGGTACCTAAAAATTAATTCTTCATTAATTACAGCCTTGATTGAAAGATGGAGGCCCGAGACACACACGTTTCACTTGAGATGCGGAGAGGCTACGATTACTCTTCAAGATGTGTCAGTCTTGTTAGGTCTTCATACTGAGGGGACACCATTAATTGGTCAGACTAATCTTGATTGGGCTGAATTGTGTGAAGAATTATTGGGAGTCAGACCACAGGAAGGTGAACTTCAAGGCAGTGTGGTCAAATTAAGTTGGCTGGCTCACCATTTTTCTGAAATAAATATCCATGACGGTAACGTACAACAATTAAAAAGATTTACCCGTGCATGGATCCTTAGATTCATAGGTGGAGTTCTATTTGTTGATAAAAGCAGCAGTAAAGTTTCCCTAAGGTACCTCCAATTTTTACGGGACTTTGAACAGTGCAGCACATATGCATGGGGACCTGCCGTGCTTGCTTATTTATACAGAGAGATGTGTAGCGCCACCGATTACAAAATAAAATCAATCGGAGGTATGTGCATCTTAATCCAAATGTGGGCATGGGAACGCTGCACGACTTTGGCTCCAAAGAGAACTCCTCCTATAATGGAAAACAAACCACTCGGACACAGGTTAGTTTTTTTTTTTAAAAAAAATCATTTGAAAATAATAAATAATGTAATGCGTCGACACTAATTATTTCATATTTTTTTTGTAGGTGGCTGCGACGTGGAAACCAACATATTGGCAATGATGATCTAATAGTTTTCCGTCGCAAATTAGATATGATGAAACGACATGAGGTAACAAGATCATTATGTATTTGTTAAATAATAAATAAAATGTCATGGTTTAAGATAAATTAACAATTGTGTTATTGTATGCAGTTTGTGTGGGAGCCTTACCCAGCAACTGTTATGTCGATGTTGCCTCCCATTTGTTTGGTTGGCAGTGTGGCGTGGTGCGTAATGGTGCCACTCATTTGTTTCCATGTTGTAGAGTGGCACTAACCGGATAGGGTGTTGCGACAATTTGGAATGCAACAACCTATTCCAGAGTCTCCTTCGCAACCACAGAATATCCATGGGCTAACGCTGAAAGGCAAACAAGATGAAAATTGGTTCCAGCTGTTGGGCCCCTTTATCAGTCAGTGGAATAATCGAGCTGAGTTTAGGGTCGACATTTATCCTCGACAAGAGGGCCTATTGAGTTTTAACTCGGATTACAGGGTTTGGTATAGGCGAAAAACAAAAATGTTTGTCGACCCAAACAATGCAAACACGGCTACATTGGTATTTATTTCTTTTTAATTATTTAACTTGAATTTATTTTTTAAATCATCGACATTAATTTGCTTACCCTAATAATTGCAGGGTGAAGTTACCGAGACATTGCAGTATATGGTGTCACCACAAGGGCGAAACACATGGACAGTTGATGATCTCGTGCCATATGTGGAAAAGTTAGCGATTATATCCCAAGAGCAAGAGAGGATCACTGAGCCTGTGGCACATGGTCCGGCATCAGAGCGTCGATTTCCCCCACAATAGTTTCACATGCTTCAGTCAAGTGTTGAAACTCGAGGATTTGACAGACGAAGGGAGATTGTTCACGCGGAAGATTTATCGCAGCAAATGGACCAGCGTGGCCATGGAATGTATTACACGCCACCAACATTTTCTCAGTATCCTTCGCAGATGTATCAGTATCCTTTCGAGGATCATGACACTGATATGTCTGCAAGCGAACATTCGTTTGGTGGTGTTACGGAAACACATCCTCATTTTTCATGGCCGACCATGACCCCTTCGCAGCAACATGATGTCCCAATGGCAACACCTAATGCCCCATTAGGTCCGCAATGGGATGTACCCGGAGCAATACCTGATATGGGTGACATATTAGGTGTTGATTTGCGTCACGAGTTTTCTGCAGAGGCTGAGCAAGAAGGGCGGAGACAGCGCGCAAGAAGAAATCCGGATCGTCAAGCCCGAAGGTGGGATCGACCATGTGGCACATCCTCGCGCCATCACGGACACCATAATGACTGATTTTGATGTCTCTATTTGAAATTTGTGTTGTATCTTTGTAATTTGAATTTCAGACTTAATTTATGGTATCTGATTCTACTTGTTATGGAATTTGTTATGGAATTGCTTTTTCAATCACCATTTGTTATTGAATCACCATCGCGGACACCATAATGACTATTTTTATGTCACGCATCAAACTAGAATAATAAATAAAGTCATACAGCAAAATTAACCAATGTCAAATACAGAGTTAGGGTTAGTGTATATTAGTTAGTTTTAGGACTTATGGTTTATGAGCTAGTTTTATGACTTAGGGTTTATTAGTTAGGGTTAGGATTTATGGGTTAGGGTTATGAGCTATGGTTAGGATGTATTAGTGAGGTTAAGGGTTATGAGCTAGTTTTAGGACTTAGGGTTTATTAGTTAGGGTTAGGGTTTACGGTTAGGATTTATTAGTGAGGTTATGAGTTAGGGTTCATGACTTAGGTTTAAAAGTTTAGGGTTACTGGTATGAGTTAGGGTTAGGGTTTATGACTTAGGTTTATGAGTTAGGGTTATGATTTATTAGTGAGGTTAAGGGTCATGAGTTAGTTGTAGGACTTAGGGTTTATGGGTTATGGGTTAGGGTTAGGACTTAGGTTTTATGTGTTAGGTTTAGGGTTTATTACTTAGGTTTATGAGTTACGGTTAGGTTTATGAGTTGTGGTTAGGGTTTATTATTTAGGGTTATAGTTTATGAGTTAATTTTAGGACGTAGGGTTTATGAGTTGTGGTTAGTGGTTTATTTTTAGGGTTAGTGGATGGGGTTTAGGGTTAGTGGTTTATTTTTAGGGTTAGTGGATGGGGTTTAGGGTTAGTGGATAAGGGTTGGGGTTAGAGGTTTATTTTTAGGGTTAGTGGATAAGGTTTAGGGTTAGAGGTTTATTTTGAGGGTTAGTGGATAATTTTTAGGGTTAGATGATGAGGGTTAGGGTTAGTGGATGGGGTTTAGGGTTAGTGGTTTATTTGTAGGGTTAGTGGATAAGGTTTGGGGTTAGTGGTTAATTTTTAGGGTTAGTGGATGGGGTTTAGGGTTAGTGGTTTATTTTTAGGGTTAGTGGATGGGGTTTAGGGTTAGTGAGTTATTTTTAGGGTTAGTGGATGGGGTTTAGGGTTAGTGGTTTATGTTTAGGGTTAATTAGTTATTTTTAGGGTGAGTGAGTTATTTTTAGGGTTAGTGTTTTATTTTTAGGGTTAATTAGTTATTTTTAGGGTTAGTGGTTTACTTTTAGGGTTAGTGGATGGGGTTTAGGGTTAGTGAGTTATTTTTAGGGTTAGTGGATGGGGTTTAGGGTTAGTGGTTTATTTTTATGGGTAGGGTTTATGAATTAGGGTTTAGGGTAATGAGTTAGGTGTATGGCTATGAGTTAGGGTTAGGGTTTATTAGTCAATGTTTATGACTTAGGTTATGGGTTAGGGTTATGGGTAGGGTTTATGAGTTAGGGTTATGGGTAGGGTTTATGAGTTAGGGTTATGGGTAGGGTTTATGAGTTAGGGTATAGGGTTTTGAGTTAGGTGTAGGGATATGAGTTAGGGTTAGGGTTATGGTTAAGTAAGCATAATGACTATTTTTATGTCGCGCATCAAACTAAAATAATAAATAAAATCATAAAGAAAAATTAAAGTAGATAAATCAAAATAAGTAATTTTAGCTACTAATTTTAGCTTTCTCATCTTTTATTGATTTGAAGCTACTAATTTTAGGGGTAGTGGTTCAGGTTAAGTGTTAGGGGTTTGGGTTTATGGTTAGTGGTTAGGGTTTAGGGGTAGTGGTTGAGGTTAAGTGTTAGTGGTTAGGGTTTAGGGGTAGTGGTTGAGGTTAAGTGTTAGTGGTTAGGGTTTAGTGGTTTAGGTTTAGGGTTTATGTTTATGGTTTTAACTAACGAATTCATTGAACCCCACAAATAAGTCATGTACAAAAGGCAAAATGTTTTTAACTACTGAATTCATTGAACCCCAGAAATTCAATACATTGAACAGAACGGAAACCAATACAAGTCACTCGACTAACATACATAAATCAAGGATTTGAACAACTCCCACGCTCAGATTGCATTGGACAGCGACGCCTGTTATGCCCTTCGGCTCCACATCTACTGCATTTTGTTCGGTGCTCAGATGGTTCGACCCAATCCATCTCATTTCTTATCCTTGTTGATTTTGGCCGACCTTTTGCACGAATTGTAGTTGGGTCAGGGATAAGTGTCCATGCGTCATCAGAAGGAGGAATAGCCGCTTCATTCCCAAGAGGCCACCATTGTGCGGAGTAAGCTTTTAAGATGTGCTCGTTTGTATAAACAACATCTATATATTGGTAGTAGTTCATGCTCACGTAACCACAAGCTGCAATAATGTGTGAACATGGATAGTGAAGCGCAGAATACCTTCCGCATTGACAATGACGACCATTCAAGTTTACTGCCCACTTTTGTCCGCCATGTTGCGTTATAGGGTTGAAGCTCTCCTCTACTTCAAACCTTGTGGAGTGGATATCATACACGCGAACGATGTGCGTACAAGCTTGTTCTTGATTTTTCCTCAGTTCTTTAACAAGCTTTGAACAATATACTTGGCCTTCATTTAACTGTCTTTGGGCTTGGCGGCCACGCTCAACAAAGTACTTTCGACACCTACTGTACGTTGATTTCACCAATGCCGTTATGGGAATGTTGCGACAATCCTTTAAAACCTTATTGATACATTCTGAGAGGTTCGTTGTCATGTGGCCATATCGACGTCCTTCTCTATCGTAAGCCATCGTCCATTTTTCTTTTGAGATGCGATCAATCCATGTTGCTATGGCTGGACTCACTTCACGAAATTTTTCTAAATTTTTATCAAAAATGTGCTTGCAAGGAGTATAGGCTGCATAAAATTAGTTATGAATAACAATTTAAAGTATAAATGAAAGTAAAATAAACGTGACCATCAAATATGAAATTTTACCCAATTTCTTCAACATTTCTTTTTGTTTGGCATTATTGAATTTTCGATTGAAGTTGCTTGCTATGTGTCGCACGCAGTAGACATGATAACCGTGGGGAGGTTGCCAGCCAAGTGCTTCGTTAGCGACAGCGGACTTTATACTCGCGTGTCGATCAGATATCAGACAAATACCATTTTTATCTGTGACATGTTCACGCAAGTGTGCCAAAAACTATGACCACGCTGTCAATGTCTCACCTTCCACCACCGCGAATGCTAGAGGAAGGACACCACCATTTCCATCTTGGGATGTGGCCATCAAGAGGGTCCCACGGTATTTGCCGTACAAATGTGTGCCGTCAACTTGTATGATTGGCTTACAGTACTTGAAAGCCTCTTTACATTGGCCAAAAGTCCAGAAAACTCTATGAAATTGGCGATGTTCGCGACTAACCGTATTTCCAACAATAAAATCGTCATGTAGTATTTGAAAATACGATCCAGGAGAATGATTTTGCATGTGTGTTAGCCACGACGAAAGTTTCGCATATGACTCATCCCAATCGCCATATTCAATAGCAATGGCTTTCTGTTTCGCCAACCAAGCTTTTTTGTACGACACCTTGTACGCAAATTGACTGTTAATCCTCTCTTGAATCAATGAAATTTTTATCGATGGATCTTCTCTGATCATGCCTGTCAATAGAATAACAAAATTTAAATCACAATTAAGGCTAAACAATAACATAATATGAACATAAAATACGTACCTACTACACAAGTGGCAATTAAATCTGAATCAAGTTTCTCATGATCTTGGGTCATGGTCATATTGAGACATGTGTGTGGTCCACCCCATTGAGTGACTTTCCATGAATCAGTCTTTTTAGATAGAATTGCCCTCATGTAGAAAGGGCAAGGACAATCTGCATTTCTATTCAAGCAACAAACCACATACTTGTCCCATTTGCTTTCAACCACTTTGAAACTTTGATGCACCCTCATAACATATTGTTTGACCGCATTCTTGACCGCATCTTTACTATCAAATTCCATGCCAACATATAATTCTTGGCCAACATTAAAAGTGGATGGCATCTCCAAACCACAAATGTCCTCCTCATCAGGATGGCTCCAGTTGATATTATTATAATGCAAAGCATCATTCCAGAATGGATTCTGAATTCCTTGTACACCTTACAGTCCAAAAAAAAATTCAAATCATACTTATTTGGCATTAAATACAATTGTCGTGAAATAATAAATGTATTGAGTGAAATATTTTTTAAGAGGAAATCATACCTTCTGTTGGGTGAACAATTCTTACTGGTGGAATCATCTCGGGGACTTCATTGTCTGTATCTGATATACCGTCAACACTGTCATCTTCGTCTAACGAGTCTTCAACGTATGAGTTAGACACAAGATAATCATGATCATCATCTTCGTCAAGATTTAAATTACTCATATTTGTTGGCGGTTGTGTGTAATCATTAGATACATAATTTCCACATGATGTAAGGGAATTTGCAGAATGAAACATTGAACCACCAGCCACATCCTTTTCTATGTACAATTCTAGAACTGACATTTCTTGTTGTTGTTTAAAACTTTCCAGCATCGTTTCAACGTCTTCGTCATCGCAAATTTGCAAGGCAATATATTTTCCTGACACTAAAAATCTACAACTGATAGCAGAAATAATTTCATTATTTTCTAACTTTACCTTGTCTCCAATTTTTTTCTTCAAAGCATTGAAACTAATTCCACGTTTAATTTGAATCGCTTTTTTACCGCCTTAAAATATTACACCATCATTATCTTCATATACCCTTCCATTGAAATACAACACTGTTATAACCGAATTCATCGTGTACCTACAAAAACAATATTTTAATTAATTAATCATAAAAAATTCAAAATAGTAAAATCTAATGACAAAAAGTCTCATGAAGCAAATTTCAACCTTATGCGCACAAATTAAAATGTCAAGAACGCTCACACTTTTTTAAAGCTGAAATGTAGTTTTTAATATACACCAACACTGAAGAAATTTAATTAAAAATTTGATGACAACTGAAAACTACTTTTAATTAAAAATTACTTAAATAAATTATAATACAAATTATTTTACTGGAAACTAATAAATAAAATAAATTACTTTAAAAAAATTCTAATACAAATTAATTTACTGGAAACTAAGAAATAAAAAAATTACTTAAAAAAAATTACTTGAAAGCTAAAATCTACTTTTAATTAAAAATTACTTAAAAAAATATCAGAATACAAGTTATTTTACTGGAAACTAACAAATAAAAAAAATTACTTCAAAAAAATTACTTCAAAGCTAAAATCTAGTTTTACTTAAAAATTACTTTAAAAAATTATAATATAAATTATTTTACTAGAAACTAACAAATAAAAGTGTCACATTTAAGGATATAAAAGTCTCATATTTTACTACAAAATGAGAATATTTTCTTTCAAAACTTAAGGCTTTTTTGAGAATAAGGCTTTTTTGAATCTAAATATTTTTATTTTTATTGTGAGTAAAATATAATGTTTTAATTAGTAATTTTTAATGCGAAGGTTTAAAACAATTTAATTTACTTAAGTTTTTTAAGATTCTGAATAAAAGTAGCAATTTAAGAATTTTAAATAAAAATTAAATAATTAATTTATTTTATTATAAAAGACAAATAAATTAATTAAAATAACAAATTTCACAAACTAAAACAACACTGAATTTAAATGAGCAAAATATGACTAAACCTAGTTAGCAAAAAAAAAGAAGACTAAACCTAGTATTTATTATAATTTGAGAAAAGAACTCATAGATGAATCATGCATCATAAATTTATTGCCTTTTATAATAAATATTCTAAAAGTTATAACAATAATAATTTTTAATTGATTCATCATGTAAATTTTTTGTTTTTTACATTTCTGACCATTAAATTTTTATTACATTGCCTTATGTTTGTGGCATGAGTAACAAAATGCTATATATTTTTTTGTTACAACTACAAGTTCAAGCTTTTAACGTATCATACTTTTCATTAAATTGTAATTTTCATTTCCTCATTTCTTTAATTGTAGAATTCCACTCACAATTTTGAAAAAAAAAATTATAACAGCTCAAATCTGAGTAAAATATAGATTGAAGAAACAAATACAAAACCTTATGCGGATAAATCTGAACAAAATCTCAACAAACACAGCTCAACAAGAACATGCTTAAAAAGAAATTATAACTTCGAAATTACAAACCTGATTAAGATATATAGATTGAAGAAACACAAACGAAAACCGCAGCTCAAATCTGAGTACACACTCACAATTTTTTCAAAACTAAAATCTGAGTACACATGCAATTACGGTGAGTATATAAAGCCCTTAAATCGCCAGAGGGAGTTGCAACTTGCACTCAAATCGCCAGTGGCAGTTGCAACTCCCCTTTCTCTGAAAAAAAAAAGCAGCCTGTAGGCTTCTGAAAAGCCTGTGCTACGCCTGAAAATCCAGCAGCCAACCCGCCAGTTTGACTGGCGGTTTCCAAAACCAGGAGAAGACTCGCTGGTGGTGGTGGCGATTTCAAGTTGCAAGCAACTCGCCACTCATGGTGGCGGTTTCCATGCCACGTGGGAGTTGCAGACCAAACTCGCCACTAGTTCTGGCGAGTTGGTCATGCATGCATGCTATTCACGTAAAGAACAGCCCCATCTTGCAAAATGTTTCAAAAGGACCCCATCTGGGGAAATAGTTTGTAAAACTACCCCAGATGGGGAAATTTGCCTTCCCTCGCCATCACTATAGTGGCAACAACGACGATTATATTGGTGGCAATGGTGATGGTCATGGTGGCAATCACATTGTTGGTGGTTGTGGGGACGATCTTGACGTAAATTAAATCTTTAAAATATTTGATTTTTTGTTTTATAAATCATATAGAGATTTTATGGTTAAATGACTTTTTAATTTAAATTTAAAATTTTTTAATCTTGACATTTCTTTTTAATCTAACAGTTGAGATTCATCATTATCATTCTCCTATGATACGTCATCTACACTCACACACTATTTTAATGGGCCCCAGATCCATGGACCTATAATATTATGATCATTTTTACTATCATGGTAAGATAATTATATTATAATATTATTATTGTTATTAGGTCGAGGGGTAGTAATAATAAAAATATAATATTATCTTAATATTATATTATCAAAATAATAATATCATCATAATAAATATAATATAATTATGTTACCTTGATAGTAAAAATGATCATAATAATATAGGACCCATGGATTTGAGACCCATTAAAATAGTCTATATATATATATATATATATATACGGTGAGATTCTCATGGTAAAGTAAATTGTTCATTATCATTACTGTTTTTTATTTTATTATATTGATTGATATCTGACTTAAAGGTCAGAGTACCTTCATAGGTACCTCCCTCTTGGCGCTTGGAGAAAGGTTTCGGACACAAATCTGAACATACGACTCGACCAATTGAAGGGGAATTACAATTGTACCCTCGGGTACACTTAAATTTATCAAAATATTAAGGGTATCATGTACTACTATTTAAGTGTTTTTTTGTGTGAATGAAATGTGTTATAACTTAAATTTGTTAAAATACATATAAAAAATATAATATTAATAAGTTCTTTTTAAATAAGTAAAATTATATTGATATTTTTTTATAATTTTTAATTAACAAAAACCAAATGCGCATGTTGTTTTGGAAGAGTCATTTGAACAAACTAACAATAATTCATTGATGTGAACTATTTTCAATTAATGGGAGCAATGGAAGGGTTTAAAAAAGCCAAAAAGTAGAGAAAAGTGGGGTAGTTTGAAGTTTTACAAATTAAAAGTATTGGAGGGTTTAAAATAGCCAAGAAGTAGAGAAAAGTGGGTTTTTTTTTTCTTTTTTCTTTTTCCCTGCAATGCACACTCTCTCTCCCCTTATTTGCCCAAAATACACCTGTTTGTATATTAATACCCAAAATACACCAGTTTTTTTCTCACCCTTGAGAAGTTGGGACTAGCTACCTCGACTTCTGTATGACGTTTTTTATAATAATTTTTATTTTATTTTTAAATTTGTTTTAATTTAAATTATTAAAATAATACAAATATTATATTATATAAATATATTCTTAATTGATTTTAAATTAATAAGAAAATGATGTTATTAAGTATAATTATTTTTCTTATGTTATTTAATTTATACAAGACTTTTTTTTAAGTTAACATTTTAATTCTTTTTAAAAAAAATCTGAATTTTGTCTAATAATATTTTTGCTTTAATAAAAAATTAAAACTTTTAATATTATTATTTTACTATATAAAATTTATTTGTTTATGTCATTAGATTATTTTTTAAAATGATAATACTTTTTGTTTAAAAATTTATTTATAGAAGAACATTATATTACATTATAAATAAATTACTTAAACAATCACATTTGTCTAAGAAAAAACTGAAGATGAAGGCATGTTGGGACAATTATTTCTATTATGGGCATGTTGTCAGCAAATTCCTCATTTTTTTTTTCTAGTTTCTCGTTCATTTTCTTCTTCCTCCATCTCAGTAGGAATGCGAGTTGAAACCAAACGACCATTTGCAGTCCTCTTTCTCCTTGGATCAGGACCCCACTGATCTCCTTCGGCAACAAACAAAAGGAGTTGTCGTACACATGCAAAATGTGTTGTAAAGTGAATAACGGCAATACATAGTTCATGGGATCAACATTGACAGATTTATAGGCAGCCATGACGGTAAGTGTATTCACCACCATCAAACTTTTAGGATTGTAACATGACCCTAAACCTTCCAGGTGGTCTGGGTGTTTGAAGTGGGGATTGGGTCTCTGTTACAATAAATGTGTGATTGTGTCTGTCGAATTTGTTTACAATGTGTATTTGATCCTTGTTGATGGTTATTCATTGCCTAGGAGACGACTTCGGAATACTGTGAGTTGGAGTTTATCATTGCCTGAGTTTGTCAGCCTCTAATAGCAAAGAGTTGTGTGGTCTTGAAGTATGTCTCCTCAACCAATGATGACACCGACAAATGTCTTGTGTTTTTGAACATGGAATTAACAGACTCAGACAAATTTGTAGTCATATGTCCCCAACATTTCCCCTCATCGAAGCATTGCACCCAAAATATTTTGGGTAACTAATCAAGCCATTCAGCTGCACTTGGCTTGTTCGCACGGATATCCCCAGGCTGTCGCCAGTGCATCTTCACGGTGTATGCGTAACCTGTAAATATTTAATCAATCTATTACGTTATGAAATTTGATTCAAAGTAAAGTTTAACAAAGAAATAAAATAGATTCTCACTATCCAGCATGAGTGGTTTCTTCAAATGTTTGCAGTTTGAGGTACCGCGAAGGAAATTTTGTGCAATGTGGCGCAGGAAGAAGAAATGGGATGTGTCCTAAACCCATAAGCTAGTTGAGTTTTTGTAGGCACTTATGATAGAGGGGTGCCTATTTGAAATATGCCTTCTCAAGTTCTTTAGAAAAAATCCCCATGCTAAAGTTGTCTCCCCTTCTACAATGGCGTAGGCAACTGGGAAGATATGGTTTGCTCTATCTTGGGTTGTAGCTATCAATAATGTGCCAGTATAGTTCCAGTAAAGCCATGTACTCATCTACTTGTATTATGGGTTTGCAATATGCAAACCCATTAATGCATGAACCAAATGACCAAAAGACACGTTTAAGCATTCTTTTGCCCGGTAATTTCTCCCCCCTCAAACACAGATTCTGTTTGAGTAGTGACCACAATCCTGGGAACACAAGATTGCAAAGCTCCCACAAGTTTTGGCAGCTAGGCATATGATTCTTCCCCGTTTCCCTGAATCATCTCCAACGCTCTTTACTGTGCTAACCATGTTTTTTTGTAGGATGAAGTATAATTCATAAACGTTTTGATCTCTGCAATCAACATCTTGATGGAGATTGTTGTATTGGTTTTGACAATTGGTTGGATGATCTGTGCTATGATGTGTTTGTCGAGTTGCCGATGATCTTGTTTGAGCATTGGCATAAGACAAGTGTGATGACCTTTGATACTCTTGATAATCCATTTCTTATGCCTCTTTGAATTGCATGCGCCTAAGCTCCATGTACAATCATTTTCATGTGATCTACACACGAAGTTTAGCATTCTCTGGTCAGAATATATTGTTCTGCAATCAAAATTATTTTTGATGTTGTATTCTTTGACTGCTTGAATACATTGTGCTTCTTCATCGAAGGTCATGCCAACCTCGAGTGCACCGGTGGGTGGTTGTACATTATTTTGTTGTTGAACAAAATAGTGTCGATCAATGTAGTGTGGTACATGGTCAAGGTTCAAGTCCACTGGACTCCTAGGTTGGTGATACTGCAACAGATGTGACGGAGGTGACGTTGGTCCGCCAACACCCTCATCATCGCTTTGGTCATCACTTTGATCATCGCATTGGTGATTGATGTGATCAAATAAATGTTGATCCTCATCCTCACTAAAATCATTCATGTTTTCCTCATGAAATCGTATAATGGGATCTTCGTTAGCAATGGGATGTTCATTTTGGTTTGATGTTTGTGTTTGTGGTTGTTGTGAGGGTGAGGGTGACGTAAAATATTGTGATGAAGAATGATTTTGTTGGTCAAAGGAGGTTTGTAGGGCATCAAAAAAAGAATCATTTTGGTATAATAGTTGTGTGTATGAAGTACAAATATCAAAGGCGTCTTGTGTTTCAAGGTTGTTGTATGAAGACACTGGATCATTGAGGTCCAGGTTGTTGTACGGTAATTGTTGTGGAGGTGGTAGTTGTAGTTGTGGACACGACGGTTGTGAAGATGGAGGTTGTGGTTGAGGAATAAGGTCAGTAACAACATACAATTCGGCAAAATTCAATTGTGGATTCTGGAGAATTGTTTCTACCGCGCCTCTAAGATTGTCATTGTCGAGTAGTTGTGCTGAAATATAACATGTCTGACCCTAATGAAATGAAATAGGGACACAATATAACAACTGAACAACTTTTTCAGTTTCTCGAGTACGGGAGACAATTGTTAATTTTCTAAATCAATTGTGTTAACGTAATAGAATGACTCACATATAGAAATATTGGATTTGCACATGTGTACATCGATCCCTAAATCGGGTCGTCTACATTGTGACCATAGTGGTATATGATGATTGAAATTTCTTTAAGTGGAGCCATGGGTGGTGCTTGTGGGATATGAGTGGGAAGATTGTGAGAGTTACAAATATAGGTTTGTTTTGTGAGAATATTATTGTGTGTGATATGTTGTAAAATGGTGAGATTATATATAGGGTGAGAAAGTTTGGTACAAGAGTTAGATGAGAAGGTTAGGTGGCAAAGTTAGGTACGAGGGTTAGGCAGGAGGGTTAGGTGGCAAAGTTAGGTAGGAGGGTTAGGTGAGAGACATAAGTAGGATATTCAGTGCATGTGAGTGAATAATGTGCAACTGTGGAAATTTTCAAAGATGACAATATGTTTTTTGCATCATGAGTGTTGATCGTAGTGTTCCGCATCACGCGTTGAGCCCAAGCAGATTGTTGAGAACCACGTTAATGGGGGTAAACGTATGCATATGACTGAATAGTGTGTAACACCACACATTAATGTACATGACAATTTGTTAGTTGCATCATGAGTGTTGACCGCAATGTTCCACATCGCGCGTCGAGCCCACATGGATTGTTAAGAACCATGTTAATGGGGTAAACATACGTATGTGGCTGAACAGTGTGCAACACCACACATTAATGTACATGACAGTCTGTCCGTTGCATCATGAGTGTTGACTGTGTGGAAGCAATGCCTTCCAAGATTCTTTTGATGATGCCAAAGAATCATGAGTCAAACAAGTTCCAAAGAATCAAGAGTCAAGTAAGATTAAAGATTCAAGGATAATCAAGATTCAAGATTCAAGTAAAGAATCAAGACTCAAGATTCAAGAATCAAGAGAAGACTCAATCAAGATAAGTATTAAAAGAGTTTTTCAAAACATTGAATAACACAAGAATTTTTCAAAAAAAAAAAGTCTTTTACCAAAGAGTTTTACTCTCTGGTAATCAATTACCAGAAGGCAGTAATCAATTACCAGTAGCCAACATTCTTTTCAAAACTCATCTACAAAGCTGTAATCGATTACCATAATCATGTAATTGATTACCAATGTTTTAAAACGTTAGATTTCAAATTTCAAGAGTCACAACTTGTGATAAAACATTTTCAAATCATTTCAAACTTGTGTAATCGATTACACAATACTTGTAATCGATTACTAGTGTTTCTAAACATTTTGATTTTCAAATTTAAACATGAAGAGTCACATCTGTTGATGTGTAATCGATTACAACTTGATGGTAATTGATTACCAGTGACTGATTTTGAAAAATAAATTTCCAAAAGTCACAATTCTTAAAGTGACTTGTTTCTGAAGATTTTTTCAAAAGTCACAACTTTTTAAGTGACTAGTTTTCACAAAAGTCACAACTCTTAAAGTGACTAGTTTTAAAGAAATTGCCAAGAGTCACAAACTTTAACTTGAGTCATCAAATGATTATAAATATGTGACCATGACACGAATTTCAAATACTAAGACTGATTCCTTTCATGCATAATAGATTTCCTTCATCTTTCTTAAAGTTTTTGTTCAATACTTTCTCTTTCAAGAAAAGTTCATTGACCAAAAACTTGTGTTATTCTTCTTCTTCATTCCTTCTCTCTTGTCAAAAGATTCAAAGGACTAACTGCCTAAGAATTCTTTAGTTTCTTCCATTCTCCCTCTTGATAAAAGATTTCAAAGGACTAACCGCCTGAGATATCTTTTTTTTCCCCTTACAAAGATTCAAGGGACTAATTGCCTAAGAATTCTTTGTCTTAACACATTGGAGCATACATCCTTTGTGGTACAAGTAGAGCGTACATCTACTTGGGTTGTGATACTGAGTACAAGAGAGGGTACATCTCTTGTGGATCAATTCAAGTGGAGTGTACATCCACTTGGTTGTTCAAAGAAAACAAGGAAGCGTACATCCCTTGTGGATCTTTGCTTGTAAAGGATTTTACAAGGTTATTGGAAATCTCAAGAACCGGTGGTTGCTTGGGAACTGGATATAGGCACGGGTTGTGGCCGAACCAGTATAAATCTTGTGTTTGACTTCTTCCCTACACTCTTTAATTTCTGTTGTGTACTTTTTATTTCCGCTTTACTTTTGTCTAAGTTATTGCTTTTGTTCTTTACTTTCTAATAACTTAGTAGTAAAGCCTAATTGAATCTAGTAACATTAAGAAGGATAAGTTTTTAATTAGTCAAGACACATTAATAATTAATTTAACCCCCCTTCTTAATTATTCTGAGGCCACTTGATCCAACAGACTGCATTGTTCCGCATCATGCATCGAGCCCACGTGGATTGTTGAGAACCACGTTAATGGGGTAAACATACACATGTGACTGAACAGTGTGCAACACCATACATTAATGTACATGATAGTCTGTTCGTTGCATCATGAGTATTGACCGTAATGTTTCGCATCGCACACCGTGCCCACGTGGATTGTTGAGAACCACGTTAATGGGGGTAAACATACACATGTGAATGAACAATGTGCAACACCACACATTAATGTACATGATAGTCTATTCGTTGCATCATGAGTGTTGACCACAGTGTTTCGCATCGCGTGCCGAGTCCATTTGGATTGTTGAAAACCACATTAATAGGGTAAATGTACGCATGTGACTGAACAATGTGCAACACTACACATTAATGTACATGACAGTCTGTTCGTTGCATCATGAGTGTTGACTGCAATGTTCCGCATAGCGTGTCGAGCCCATGTGGATTGTTGAGAACCACATTAATGGGGTAAACATACGCATGTGACTAAACAGTGTGCAATACCACACATTAATGGGGTAAACGGTGCATGTGAGAGTTAGCTACGACACTGTTCCGCATCTATGAAATCATGCATATGTAGGCTTTGAAAATAACAACTTCAAAGAATGTAACAACTACATCTACATAATAAATACTGAGAAAAACTTAAATGCACTAAAACAACATTAATGTGTTAAATTATTCATTCTAATTTCAGGGAATTGTCCAGCTTCTGTTCCATCTCAGCCCAACTTAGGTCATTAACTTGAGTAGGTGATAATGAATTATGAACATCAACTTTAAGTTTCATACATATTACACTTGTCATATTCGCAAATGTATGAAACATGCACAAAACACCTTCTTCGTCAATAATTTGAATTGCCCTATATTGAACTTGATCATTGAATTCATATACAAGACAACGATACCAAAGTGAAATAATTATAGGCGTAACATCATTATCTATAATTGATGACTGTATTGTGGTGATTATGTTTGGCATCGTCATTGTTGGATTCAACAGTAACAATTTTGTCTTGTCACCTCTGAAAACTGCATTTGCACTTGAAGTTTGAATGATTTCACCATTCATATAAACGTACACACAGATTGGCGCTCTGACCTCATTTTGCTTGCTCTCTCTGTTTACTCTCACAATTTGATTTGACACAACTATGCAAAGTCTTTCGTGATATGGTGCATTTATATATACAATCAATCACGGGACCATGGTTCACGTGAATTAGAATCTCGATGCGTGACACTAGCACATTCGAGTTAACGTGCTTTCGAATCTCGAGGCATTAGAATGAGACAAATTAAAAATGTGCTTTGGAATCTCAACACCTTACAATGAGATAAAGTGTAAATGTGCTTTGGAATCTCAACATAATTTATATGATATACAAATGGGAGGTGTATGTCAATACCACATTTTCATCACCCAACTTCAAATTTTATATCATTTGTACTCGCTTTACCATTTGACATCGTTGTCATGGCTCATAAACCTCTATTGCATCATCAACACGTTCACCGTTCACGTACCATGATTAACGACTTAATCACTTCATATTACCATACAATACCTGAACCAGAACCACAAATTATACCATTATTGTCATCTATCGGGTTCCAACATATTGCTACAATCAAACAGTGCTGAATTGATCCTACATTGGTTGAACGATGGAGGCTTGAAACACACACCTTTCACCTGTCATGGGGTGAGTGCACCATCACACTCAAAGATGTTGCACTGGATCTAGGCATTAGAGTCGATGGTTGTGTTGTGACTAGACCTAGCTTCTTATGTGATGAGTTATGCGACGAGTTACTAGGGGAAGTCCCTCCAGAAAATGCATGTAAGGGAGCTGCACTGAAGCTGACATGGTTGCTTAGCATCTTGTGCGCACCATTGCTTGAAGAACCAACAATACACCAACTACAATGCAGGTGTAGAACTTACATAATGTACATGATTGATGGTGCTTTAATTCCTGATAAATTTGGAAATAGAGTTCATCTAATGTTTTTGAACCTATTACTCGATTTGAACAACATAAAAAAATATAGTTGGGGTTCGGCTTGTTTAGCAAACCTGTACAGAGAACTATATCGGGCATCATCAGAGGTTGGTAGAGTTATGAGTGGTTATGCCATACTATTGCAGTCACGAGCTTGGTACCACATGTTTTTTTATTGCACCAAGAGTCCCACGACCCGAAACAACTTATCCACTCGCTAAAAGGTTATTTACATATAGCAAAATCTAAATTTTTAATTTCAATGACGCATATTATAACATTACAATGAATACTGGTTTGTATCTTTTACATTTCAAATAGAGTGGTGGTAGATTAGAATTTAGGGCCACACCTCATGGTGACTTGGTCTGATATAGATCTTGTATAGATCATATGGAGAACCATGAGGTATAATACTATCATGAACTGCGCCAACAATATGTACATATTAACATTTATTAATGTTGCATTGTTAGCATATATTTCAGTTTTCTTGGGTCTCATATTGAGGATTTGAAGAATACCTACCGAGACATGCATACAAAGACAGGGAGATTTGGTTTGCATGTACTACAATCATTTGTTTTTCGATTATGGAATGACATCAAACAAACTGGATCAAGCTACAATTTGGACTACAACAAGATATCCCTGTTGATCCCATGAATCTTGATCAACTTCACCAAATTGACATGCGAGGCAATCATTATAGTGACTGGATGGAATATCATACGGAGTGGATTAATATCTGAAAAAACAAACGCAATGATATTTTAACTGGACAATGGGTTGAAGGAATAGTGACACATACACCAGCGTACATGAAATGATATAAGAAAAACACTATTCTGTTCTTGTCTATTGCAGAACAACTAAATGATCCACGCACAACAATTACCCATAATGTTGCAGGGACGAGTGTTGAACAAACACATTTTGAAATTCCACATCCTCAGTCAATGTATTGTACTCCTTCACCTGTTCATTAAACTTTTAGCCAGACTGGCGAGTCAGTCAGCACAACTAGCCATGAATGGATGACCAATATATTTGGTGTCGATTTGAATACACCAAATTTTGTGGCATCATATTTAGCTTCTTTACAAAAGTTTGATTTACCACTTTCATTTGGAGAACAGGGACAAAGTTCTTCAGTTGTAGCAACCCACACTGGATATATTGACACAGAACAACAACATCATCATGACGTGGGAGAACTAGTCATACAGGAAAGAAGAAATCCACGATGTAATCGACATCCACCGTCGTGTTGGACTGGTTATCGTCTTGGTCATTGAAGTATAAAATGTTGTGATAATGAGATCAACTATGTTTAAGTATCTCTGTAATGGTTTAATCAAGAAAGTCCTTAAATTAAGAGTAAAAAATAAAAAAAGTATGTTTCCCACCTCAAATTAATATATTGTGCACCAGTTCCATGGACAACCACCTCAAAATAGGAGTACAAAATTGAAAAAATTATGATTTGGACCCTTACAACTATGCTTAAGTGCCAATGTTCTGCATTTTTTAAAAATTATGTCCAACACATTAATAATATCTATGACACATTTTTCCATATTTTGAACATCAAAAAATCCAAAAAAATATATCGTGCACCAGTTCGATGGACAATCACCTCAAAATAGGAGCACAAAATCGAAAAAACTATGATTTGGACCTTTGCAATTATGCTTAAGTTCTCATGTTCTGCATTTTTTTAAAATTATGTACAACACATTAATGATATCCATGACACATTTTTTCCATAGTTTGAATGTCAAAGAATCCAAAAAAATATATGGAGTACCAGTTCCATTGACAACCACCTCAAAATAGGAGCACAAAATCGAAAAAACTATGATTTGGACTTGCAACTATGCTTAAGTGTCCATGTTCTGCATTTTTTTAAAAATTATGTCCAATACATTAATGATATCCATGACACATTTTTTCCATAGTTTGAATGTCAAAGAATCCAAAAGAAATATATCGTGCACCAGTTCCATGGACAACCACCTCAAAATAGGAGCACAAAAAAAAAGTATGATTTGAACCCTTGCAACAATGCTTAAGTGATCATTTACCCGTTCATCTAAATGCATAGTTAACTAATGACTCACCCAACTATAAGCAAATTCTATAAATACCACTACAGCTAAAGACATTCGTAGAACTGTCAAGTATTATCTCAACTCCTACCACAATGTGATACCCAACTGCATATGTTTGTGTTTACTACAACGACCAAATCTGCAACACTAATGAGGGCACCACCTTCGTTAGTAAAAACAAAAAAAACTTTCATGGTCAACAATACCATAACCTTTACACAATTGGTTGAACTTTTTCACCAAAAACTAAATATTGAACCACAACAACATATCCAACATCTCCACTTTCGGTGCCCCATATTTGAGTCAGGACAACATTATATGTACACATCTTTTATTCTACGAGATGATGCTGATGTTCGAAAAATTTTCAACATTTTTTACAACAATCCACCACTACCATTTGTGGAGTTATTTGCCATAATCTATGAAAATAATAACCCACCCAGAAGCCAACATGACTCAACCTCCAATCTTGAGGACCTATCAGATGAATACGAGAGTTGTTGGGTCAAAAACCATGCTAGTGATACTGACTCCTTTTTCGGGCCCGAAGGAAGTAACATGTCTCTATCCCTCGAAACAATATTCAAATAGGATTGGTAATCTGAGGATGATTCATGTCTTAGTTGTTTCTGCTATGAGGTTTTCATGTAGTGTCTTATGTCTGTGTTTAGTGATCACTTTACGTAATGAAATAAATTGTTTGTTTAATTTAAGTTAACAATTTCTAGTTTACCCACTTATACTACAATAGGTGGCATGGTAACATAACTGTCGAAATCCGCAACACTTTGCAATTTACACTAGACTGTTTAAAAAATTAAATGCCTCACCAGCAAAATTGACATAAAATGGACAACTCAGAATCTCTTTTTTCACTCTGAAAATTATAATAGATGTTTGCTGCATTAGTTACAAGGAAAAAATCACAACCCAAATTGATAACACTCTGCAATTAGCACACATCTCTAAAAAATTAAATGTCTCACCAGCAAAACTAACATGAAATAGACAACTTAGAATCTCTTTTTTTACTCTAAAAATTATAATGGACGTTTGCTGCATTAGTTACAAGGGAAAAATCATAGTCCAAATTGAGAACACTCTGCAATTTGCACACGCCTCTAAAAAAGTAAATGCCTCACTAGCAAAACTGACATGAAATGGACATCTTAGAATTTCTTTTTTCACTCTGAAAATTATAATGGACGTCTGCTGCAATAGTTACCAGAGAAAAATCATAGTCCAAATTGACAACACTTTACAATTTGCACAAGTCTCTAAAAAATTAAATGCCTCATGTTCGCTTCCGGCAAGTGCACCGAATCGCGCAAGTAGTATAAAATGGTAAGAACTGAGTATTGAACTCTCGGGGAACTTGTGTTACTTGGTAAAGCTATTTCTGTGAATAGGTGTCTAGTGTGAAAAGAGATGCTTTTACTATGAACAGGTGTGTAAACTAACTATTAAAAGGGAAAATCACATGAGAAATGATGTGTAAAAACAAGTAGACGACACGTTGGTCTTCCTAATAGGTGCCTGATGTTAGAAGGATATTCTCTACTTAATAATGCTTATGCGTTCTATGGTGTCTCCTGAAATGCTAAACCCCAATTCCTCATGATAGTCTAGCCTAATCCTGATCAAGCATCATCCGCAGATTCCTCTTGTTGGACTAAACTTGGCCAGGACTACATTAAGACAAACATACAACAACTAGGTTACCATACCCCGATTCCTCGTGAAAATGCGACAACTTAGCCCTGTCCTATCAAGTTCTAAGAATCAGACCAGTTTCCACTATTGAAAGATCCTAAAAACACATGCATCTACGTGATCAAGGTAAAAGCATGGTAGAATGAAGTTTTGATAGCACAGTGAACACACAAAACATCATTAAATAGATAAAAAGATATTTACATCAAGTACCTACAAGGAAGATCCATCAAAGGATTTAACTTTCCATAACTGGGAAGCTTCTTTTACAACAAAGAGAAGAGAATGAAAGATTGCAGAAATACAAGTAGTGGGGCTGTCTCCTCCACCTCTAGGACCTCACAATCACTCACAAACTCATCTCAAGCTCTCGGGACGACTTCTTCTTCCAGCTCTAGTCTCTGCAGATCTTCACACACAAATTCTCTCAAACTCTCTGGAACTTGGACCTTTCTCTCTCTAGAACTCTCCAATTATGCAGAAGCTTCAAGAAAAGGCCAGACTCCTCTCCAAAATTAGATTTCAGGCTTAAATAGGTGGCTTTGTTCGTGCTCATGCGCTTAGCGCAATTCTGAACCGCTTAGCGCGCATTAGTGAATTTCGGCTTAGCACGATTTTTCTCGCTCAGCGGATGGACTGAAGCGATGCGCTTAGCGAGATGACCCTTCACTCAGCGAACATGCACAACTCATCCTTCTTTCAAATTCTTCCTCACGCTTAGTCGAGGATTGTTGTGCTCAACGGATATCTCGCTAAGCCAACAGGTTGGCTTAGCGAGAGGGTGAAAATCAGCACTTCAAAACTTGCCTAATTATCCTGAAATTGAGAGAAAATGATTATTAATTACACAAAATGGAAGTACTACATATTTATTACCTATCTTTAACAAAAAGTAATTACAACAATACAAAATAACCATAAATTGGAGGAGTTTGATACAATTTACACAAGTTTTATACACAAAAGTTAGTTGTATTCACCGACTAACAACTCCCCCAAATTTACAGTTTTGCCTATCCTCAAGCAAATAAAGAACAGTTCACTGGTCCCCAAGTGACAATAACATGCAGTGACCATGTACAAAGGTGTATGCAACAAAAGTTACTGATTGCATGATAAGAGAATGAAGCAAAATGCCCTCATCACTTGTCTTTTACAAGGCATGTAGTTGTTAGTGCTTAGCTCTACTGAGTTTTAAAAGATTGGCTAAGATTTTGTTAAAACATAAGCACTTAGACAATGAAGGAAAGCTGGAGTTGCTGCACATGATGTCCAACGTTATGTCAAGGAATCAGATCGGGCTACACAATGCACAAGGCAAGATGAAATGTCAAATGAAGAATTGAAGCTGCAGGATTCACGATGTCGGATACAATGTCCAGGACATCCTGCCCGAAAATACTGGAGTTGCTGCACAATGCACAATGCAGGATCCACGATGTCGGATACGATGTCCAGGACATCCTGCCCGAAAATACTGGACACATAAATCTGTTATATCTTTAACAGATTATTGTGCAGTTAGCAGCAGATAAGATGATCTATCTTTAGGAACGAATTAAAAGATAATTAAAGTTCGAATTACAAACTAGAAGAGTTCGTTCAGGGATTAAAGATTAAAGATAAAAACTAAAAGATCAAACTGTATCTTTTAGATCTTTAAGTGCAGATTTTCAGGAAAATGATAGATCTCATCCAGCACAGGTTGTTGCAGCCCAGAAACGCACACTGCTATATAAACATGAAGGCTGCACGACTTTTCTACCAAGTCCGGGATTGAAGAGTTATTTTGTGAGTTTTGGGGACTTGAGTGTTTTGTGAGCCACCTTGATGTTACTCTAACATCAAGTGTTGGACCTGAGTGTGTAGAGTTGATCTCTTGTTTGTGTAGAGTTGATCTCTATTGTTCAGAGAGCAATCTCTGGTGTGTATTGGATTTAATTGTAAACACGGGAGAGTGTTTGAGAGGGAGTGAGAGGGGTTCTCATATCTAAGAGTGGCTCTTAGGTAGAGGTTGCACGGGTAGTGGTTAGGTGAGAAGGTTGTAAACAGTGGCTGTTAGATCTTCGAACTAACACTATTTTAGTGGATTTCCTCCCTGGCTTGGTAGCCCCCAGATGTAGGTGAGGTTGCACCGAACTGGGTTAACAATTCTCTTGTGTTATTTACTTGTTTAATCTGTTCATACAGTCAAATATAATCTGCATGTTCTGAAGCGTGATGTCGTGACATCCGGTACGACATCTGTCATCGATATCAGAATTTCAATTGGTATCAGAGCAGGCACTCGAAATCACTGAGTGAGATCTAGGGAGATAAATTCTGATGAACATGGAGAAAGAAGGAGGACCAGTGAACAGACCACCAATTCTGGATGGAACCAACTATGAATACTGGAAAGCAAGAATGGTGGCCTTCCTCAAATCACTGGATAGCAGAACCTGGAAAGCTGTCATCAAAGGCTGGGAACATCCCAAGATGCTGGACACAGAAGGAAAGCCCACTGATGGATTGAAGCCAGAAGAAGACTGGACAAAAGAAGAAGACGAATTGGCACTTGGAAACTCCAAAGCTTTGAATGCTCTATTCAATGGAGTTGACAAGAATATCTTCAGACTGATCAACACATGCACAGTGGCCAAGGATGCATGGGAGATCCTGAAAACCACTCATGAAGGAACCTCCAAAGTGAAGATGTCCAGATTGCAACTATTGGCTACAAAATTCGAAAATCTGAAGATGAAGGAGGAAGAGTGTATTCATGACTTCCACATGAACATTCTTGAAATTGCCAAAGAATGACTGATGAAAAGCTGGTGAGAAAGATCCTCAGATCCTTGCCTAAGAGATTTGACATGAAAGTCACTGCAATAGAGGAGGCCCAAGACATTTGCAACATGAGAGTAGATGAACTCATTGGTTCCCTTCAAACCTTTGAGCTAGGACTCTCGGATAGGACTGAAAAGAAGAGCAAGAACCTGGCGTTCGTGTCCAATGATGAAGGAGAAGAAGATGAGTATGACCTGGACACTGATGAAGGTCTGACTAATGCAGTTGTGTTCCTTGGAAAACAGTTCAACAAAGTGCTGAACAGAATGGACAGGAGGCAGAAACCACATGTCCGGAACATCCCTTTCGACATCAGGAAAGGCAGTGAATACCAGAAAAGGTCAGATGAAAAGCCCAGTCACAACAAAGGAATTCAATGCCGTGGGTGTGAAGGCTTTGGACACATCAAAGCTGAATGTCCCACTCATCTCAAGAAGCAGAGGAAAGGACTTTCTGTATGTCGGTCTGATGATACAGAAAGTGAACAAGAAAGTGATTCTGACAGAGATGTGAATGCACTCATTGGGAGATTTGAATCTGCTGAAGATTCAAGTGATACAGACAGTGAAATCACTTTTGATGAGCTTGCTATATCCTACAGAGAACTATGCATCAAAAGTGAGAAGATTCTTCAGCAAGAAGCACAACTAAAGAAGGTCATTGCAAATCTGGAGGCTGAGAAGGAGGCACATGAAGAGGAAATCTCTGAGCTTAAAGGAGAAGTTGGTTTTCTGAACTCTAAACTGGAAAACATGACAAAATCAATAAAGATGCTGAATAAAGGCTCAGATATGATTGATGAGGTGCTACAGCTTGGGAAGAATGTTGGAAACCAGAGAGGACTTGGGTTTAATCATAAATCTGCTGGCAGAATAACCATGACAGAATTTGTTCCTGCCAAAAACAGCACTGGAGCCACGATGTCACAACATCGGTCTCGACATCATGGAACGCAGCAGAAAAGGAGCAAAAGAAAGAAGTGGAGGTGTCACTACTGTGGCAAGTATGGTCACATAAAGCCCTTTTGCTATCATTTACATGGTCATCCACATCATGGAACTCAAAGTAGCAGCAGTGGAAGGAAGATGATGTGGGTTCCAAAACACAAGACTGTTAGTCTTGTTGTTCATACTTCACTTAGAGCATCAGCTAAGGAAGATTGGTACCTAGATAGCGGCTGTTCCAGACACATGACAGGAGTCAAAGAATTCCTGGTGAACCTTGAACCTTGCTCCACTAGTTATGTGACATTTGGAGATGGCTCTAAAGGAAAGATCACTGGAATGGGAAAGCTAGTTCATGATGGACTTCCTAGTCTGGACAAAGTACTGCTGGTGAAGGGACTGACTGCAAACTTGATCAGCATCAGTCAGCTGTGTGATGAAGGATTCAATGTAAACTTCACAAAGTCAGAATGCTTGGTGACAAATGAGAAGAGTGAAGTTCTAATGAAGGGCAGCAGATCAAAGGACAACTGTTACCTATGGACACCTCAAGAAACCAGTTACTCCTCCACATGTCTATTCTCCAAAGAAGATGAAGTCAAAATATGGCATCAAAGATTTGGACATCTGCACTTAAGAGGCATGAAGAAAATCATTGACAAAGGTGCTGTTAGAGGCATTCCCAATCTGAAAATAGAAGAAGGCAGAATCTGTGGTGAATGTCAGATTGGAAAGCAAGTCAAGATGTCCCACCAGAAGCTTCAACATCAGACCACTTCCAGGGTGCTGGAACTACTTCACATGGACTTGATGGGGCCTATGCAAGTTGAAAGCCTTGGAGGAAAGAGGTATGCCTATGTTGTTGTGGATGATTTCTCCAGATTTACCTGGGTCAACTTTATCAGAGAGAAATCAGACACCTTTGAAGTATTCAAGGAGTTGAGTCTAAGAATTCAAAGAGAAAAAGACTGTGTCATCAAGAGAATCAGGAGTGACCATGGCAGAGAATTTGAAAACAGCAAGTTTACTGAATACTGCACATCTGAAGGCATCACTCATGAGTTCTCTGCAGCCATTACACCACAACAAAATGGCATAGTTGAAAGGAAAAACAGGACTTTGCAAGAAGCTGCTAGGGTCATGCTTCATGCCAAAGAACTTCCCTATAATCTCTGGGCTGAAGCCATGAATACAGCATGCTACATCCACAACAGAGTCACACTTAGAAGAGGGACTCCAACTACACTGTATGAAATCTGGAAAGGGAGGAAGCCAACTGTCAAGCACTTCCACATCTTTGGAAGTCCATGTTACATTTTGGCAGATAGAGAGCAAAGGAGAAAGATGGATCCCAAGAGTGATGCAGGAATATTCCTGGGATACTCTACAAACAGCAGAGCATATAGAGTATTCAATTCCAGAACCAGAACTGTGATGGAATCTATCAATGTGGTTGTTGATGATCTAACTCCAGCAAGAAAGAAGGATGTCGAAGAAGATGTCAGAACATCGGGAGACAATGTAGCAGATACAGCTAAAAGTGCAGAAAATGCAGAAAACTCTGATTCTGCTACAGATGAATCAAACATCAACCAACCTGACAAGAGACCCTCCATTAGAATCCAGAAGATGCACCCCAAGGAGCTGATTATAGGAGATCCAAACAGAGGAGTCACTACAAGATCAAGGGAGATTGAGATTGTCTCCAACTCATGTTTTGTCTCCAAAATTGAGCCCAAGAATGTGAAAGAGGCACTGACTGATGAGTTCTGGATCAATGCTATGCAAGAAGAATTGGAGCAATTCAAAAGGAATGAAGTCTGGGAGCTAGTTCCGAGACCCGAGGGAACTAATGTGATTGGCACCAAGTGGATCTTCAAGAACAAAACCAATGAAGAAGGTGTTATAACCAGAAACAAGGCCAGACTTGTTGCTCAAGGCTACACTCAGATTGAAGGTGTAGACTTTGATGAGACTTTTGCCCCAGTTGCTAGACTTGAGTCCATCAGATTGTTACTTGGTGTAGCTTGCATTCTCAAATTCAAGCTGTACCAGATGGATGTGAAGAGCGCGTTTCTGAATGGATACCTGAATGAAGAAGCCTATGTGGAGCAGCCAAAGGGATTTGTAGATCCAACTCATCCAGATCATGTATACAGGCTCAAGAAGGCTCTCTATGGATTGAAGCAAGCTCCAAGAGCTTGGTATGAAAGGCTAACAGAGTTCCTTACTCAGCAAGGGTATAGGAAGGGAGGAATTGACAAGACTCTCTTTGTCAAACAAGATGCTGATAACTTGATGATAGCACATATATATGTTGATGACATTGTGTTTGGAGGGATGTCGAATGAGATGCTTCGACATTTTGTCCAACAGATGCAATCTGAATTTGAGATGAGTCTTGTTGGAGAGCTAACTTATTTTCTGGGACTCCAAGTGAAGCAGATGGAAGACTCCATATTCCTCTCACAAAGCAAGTATGCAAAGAACATTGTCAAGAAGTTTGGGATGGAAAATGCCAGCCATAAAAGAACACCTGCACCTACTCACTTGAAGCTGTCAAAAGATGAAGCTGGCACCAGTGTTGATCAAAGTCTGTACAGAAGCATGATTGGGAGCTTACTATATTTAACAGCTAGCAGACCCGACATCACCTATGCAGTAGGTGTTTGTGCAAGATATCAAGCCAATCCTAAGATAAGTCACTTGACTCAAGTAAAGAGAATTCTGAAATATGTAAATGGCACCAGTGACTATGGGATTATGTACTGTCATTGTTCAGATTCAATGCTGGTTGGGTATTGTGATGCTGATTGGGCTGGAAGTGCAGATGACAGAAAAAACACTTCTGGTGGATGTTTCTATTTGGGAACCAATCTTATTTCATGGTTCAGCAAGAAGCAGAACTGTGTGTCCCTATCTACTGCAGAAGCAGAGTATATTGCAGCAGGAAGCAGCTGTTCACAACTAGTTTGGATGAAGCAGATGCTGAAGGAGTACAATGTCGAACAAGATGTCATGACATTGTACTGTGACAACTTGAGTGCTATTAATATTTCTAAAAATCCTGTTCAACACAGCAGAACCAAGCACATTGACATTAGACATCACTATATTAGAGAGCTTGTTGATGATAAAGTTATCACACTGGAGCATGTTGACACTGAGGAACAAATAGCAGATATTTTCACAAAGGCATTGGATGCAAATCAGTTTGAAAAACTGAGGGGCAAGCTGGGCATTTGTCTGCTAGAAGATTTATAGCAATTACTGTTATCTGAACGTGCTCAAACGTTAATAGCGCGTTCTCTACTGGGCCAAAACAAATTCGACCGTTGCTTCACACGTCCCTCTACATTCCTCATTCAAATTCATATTTTAGTGGTAATCTCGTTTTTAGCATTCCCTAACAGCTCTCAGAAATTTACGAAAACATTCCAAAGGCTCTGCTTCTCCATGGCTACCTCACCAAAAGAAACTTCAGCTCCTGGTTCACCCTCTGTACCATCATCTCCATCACCTACCAAAGCACCATCAAACCAGGAACAGCCTGAATTCCATATCTAACCCATACAAATGATCCCTGGTCAAGCCCCTGCTCCTAGCCTTGCAACAAGTCCTAGGGAAGTAGACCCGGAGATGGATAAGAAGATCCGCAGTATTGTGAGCAGCATTTTGAAAAATGCTTCTGTCCCTGATGCTGATGAAGATGTTCCAACATCTTCCACCCCTAATGTTTCTGTACCTGATGCTGATGAAGATGTTCCAACATCTTCCACCCCAAATGTTTCTGTGCCTGATGCTGATAAAGATGTTCCAACATCTTCCACTCCAAATGCTGAAGTCCTCTCTTCACCCAGCAAAGAGGAATCAACAGAGGAAGATGATCAAGCCACAGAGGAGACCCCTGCACCACGGGCACCAGAACCTGCTCCAGGTGACCTCATTGACCTAGAAGATGTAGAATCTGATGAGGAACCCATTGCCAACAAGTTGGCACCTGGCATTGCAGAAAGATTACAAAGCCGAAAGGGAAAAACCCCCATTAAGAGGTCTGGACGAATCAAAACTATGGCACAGAAGAAGAGCACTCCAATCACTCCTACCACATCCAGAAGGAGCAAAGTTGCAATCCCTTCCAAGAAGAGGAAAGAAATTTCCTCATCTGATTCTGATGATGATGTCGAACCAGATGTTCCCGACATCAAGAGGGCCAAGACATCAGGGAAAAAGGTGCCTGGAAATGTCCCTGATGCACCATTGGACAACATCTCATTCCACTCCATTGGCAATGCTGAAAGGTGGAAATTTGTGTATCAACGCAGACTTGCCTTGGAAAGAGAATTGGGAAGAGATGCCTTGGATTGCAAGGAGATCATGGACCTCATCAAGGCTGCTGGACTACTGAAAACTGTCACCAAGTTGGGAGACTGCTATGAAAGTCTA
Organism: Glycine max; assembly: GCF_000004515.6. NCBI lineage: Eukaryota > Viridiplantae > Streptophyta > Magnoliopsida > Fabales > Fabaceae > Glycine > Glycine max. Next base: position 20,094,174 of record NC_038243.2, read on the forward strand.
GTCAGGGAATTCATTGTCAACATTCCCTCTGACATAACAAACAGAAAGAGTGATGAGTATCAAAAAGTATTTGTCAGAGGAAAATGTGTTAGATTCTCCCCTGCTGTAATCAACAAATACCTGGGCAGACCAACAGATGGAGTGGTGGACATTACTGTTTCTGAGCATCAAATTGCCAAGGAAATCACTGCCAAACAGGTCCAGCATTGGCCAAAGAAAGGGAAGCTTTATGCAGGGAAGCTAAGTGTGAAGTATGCAATCCTGCACAGGATTGGCGCTGCAAACTGGGTACCCACCAATCATACTTCCACTGTTGCCACAGGTTTGGGTAAATTTCTGTATGCTGTTGGAACCGAGTCCAAATTTAATTTTGGAAACTATATTTTTGATCAAACTATTAAGCATTCAGAATCTTTTGCTGTCAAATTACCCATTGCCTTCCCAACTGTATTGTGTGGCATTATGTTGAGTCAACATCCCAATATCTTAAACAACATTGACTCTGTGAAGAAGAGAGAATCTCCTCTATCCCTGCATTACAAACTGTTTGAGGGGACACATGTCCCAGACATTGTCTCAACATCAGGGAAAGCTGCTGCTTCAGGTGCTGTGTCCAAGGATGCTTTGATTGCTGAACTCAAGGACACATGCAAGGTGCTGGAAGCAACCATCAAAGCCACCACAGAGAAGAAGATGGAGCTGGAACGCCTGATCAAGAGACTCTCAGACAGTGGCATTGATGATGGTGAAGCAGCTGAGGAAGAAGAAGAAGCAGCTGAGGGAGAAGAAGAAGCAGCTGAGGAAGAGGAAGATGCAGCAGAGGATACAGAATCAGATGATGATGATTCTGAAGCCACCCCATGATCATCAGACCTTTATTTTTGCTTTTACCTTTACTAGTTATTGGTCTGTAATATTTGCACATTAAGTTCATGCATTCTACTTTTGTCAAATTCTGTCTAAAAAGGGGGAGTAATGGTATTAATGGTATTATGCATGACTGTGAGAAGTAGGATACTATGTATGCAATAGTAGTATTATGCATGATTTTGAGAAAGTAGGATACGATGTATGCATGATTCATGACTTTGAGGGGGAGTTGTATGTATATGATTTTGAAGGGGAGACTGCTGCTGATGATGACTGATGTAAGCTACTAGAAGATGCTGCAGTAAGAGCATGGAGACAAGGGAAAGCTGATGTCACATGAGATGTCTTGACATCCTGGAAAAGACTAGTAGCTGATAGAAGATGCTGCAGTGAACTGCTTCACAGCAGTAGGAGCATGGAGACAGGGGGAGCAGAAAGCTGATGTCACGTGAGATGTCTTGACATCCTGGAAACGATTTGCAACTTGCAGAATTTTGCTGTCACCACTACAGATACCGCTGTGCTTGATTACTCTGATAATGAAAGTTGCTGATCCCACTTGCATAACTGCTCGTACCTGCTCAGGAAGTGTCTAAGTATGTTTTAGACAAAATTTGCCAAAGGGGGAGATTGTTAGTGCTTAGCTCTACTGAGTTTTAAAAGATTGGCTAAGATTTTGTTAAAACATAAGCACTTAGACAATGAAGGAAAGCTGGAGTTGCTGCACATGATGTCCAACGTTATGTCAAGGAATCAGATCGGGCTACACAATGCACAAGGCAAGATGAAATGTCAAATGAAGAATTGAAGCTGCAGGATTCACGATGTCGGATACAATGTCCAGGACATCCTGCCCGAAAATACTGGAGTTGCTGCACAATGCACAATGCAGGATCCACGATGTCGGATACGATGTCCAGGACATCCTGCCCGAAAATACTGGACACATAAATCTGTTATATCTTTAACAGATTATTGTGCAGTTAGCAGCAGATAAGATGATCTATCTTTAGGAACGAATTAAAAGATAATTAAAGTTCGAATTACAAACTAGAAGAGTTCGTTCAGGGATTAAAGATTAAAGATAAAAACTAAAAGATCAAACTGTATCTTTTAGATCTTTAAGTGCAGATTTTCAGGAAAATGATAGATCTCATCCAGCACAGGTTGTTGCAGCCCAGAAACGCACACTGCTATATAAACATGAAGGCTGCACGACTTTTCTACCAAGTCCGGGATTGAAGAGTTATTTTGTGAGTTTTGGGGACTTGAGTGTTTTGTGAGCCACCTTGATGTTACTCTAACATCAAGTGTTGGACCTGAGTGTGTAGAGTTGATCTCTTGTTTGTGTAGAGTTGATCTCTATTGTTCAGAGAGCAATCTCTGGTGTGTATTGGATTTAATTGTAAACACGGGAGAGTGTTTGAGAGGGAGTGAGAGGGGTTCTCATATCTAAGAGTGGCTCTTAGGTAGAGGTTGCACGGGTAGTGGTTAGGTGAGAAGGTTGTAAACAGTGGCTGTTAGATCTTCGAACTAACACTATTTTAGTGGATTTCCTCCCTGGCTTGGTAGCCCCCAGATGTAGGTGAGGTTGCACCGAACTGGGTTAACAATTCTCTTGTGTTATTTACTTGTTTAATCTGTTCATACAGTCAAATATAATCTGCATGTTCTGAAGCGTGATGTCGTGACATCCGGTACGACATCTGTCATCGATATCAGAATTTCAGTAGTTATCCAAAGAGAAGAATAAAATGTAACCTGAACAATTAGATGAAGTTAGGCATAAGACAAATATCAAGGAAAGTAGATTAAACCACAGTCTCATAGCCATTGTTTCTCTCACGCACAAGTGTTTAAGCTATTTATTAATAACAACTAGCAAAAGCTCCAATCTTTGTACTTTATCTCATGCCATAAAGTCAAAAATGTATAAACAGAATCATAAGGACTTTCCCAGGCTTGTAGTGAGGTTTGGCTACAAAAATTCATTGGTTTTTCTAGGATTCAAAGGCTTAGATTCTAAGAGAGCACAAATCCTAGACTTATCCAAGTGATCTTTTTTAATACAATTAGCTTGCTCACTAGCTTTTCACTTTCATTTGCTTTTGACCTTATTACATCAGCACACATTTTCTTTGATTGCTTTCTTTTTCTTCCTTTTTTTTAACACACAACTTATTTGTTGTGTGTGCAGATGCTTTATCTTTTTTTCTTTACACCCCATTCAGTTCCACTCCCCTAAATTTGGGGTGAATTTGCCTTGAACCATATGCTCTCCTAGAATCTAAACAAGGTATCTGGAGATAATCATTCAGGTTCAGGGTTCAATTATTGACAAAATCATTCGGCTCACAAAGGGTGCAAATGATACAATTATAATTCAAGGTAAGCTTGTGGTCAAAAGTTTGTGTATGCATAATCATGGCCTACATCATGTCCTCATTTATACATTTCATTCTAAAATTCAGAGATTGATGCAAAGATTATTACTCACAGCTAGTCGTTCACTCACAGTTTAAGTTCACACTCTCACCGGTTTTGGTTCAAGCTTTTCTTTCTCAATCAATTTGTCTATTGACTAACAATTCTAAATGCACGTTCACATTCTTGTTCTTTCTTTTTCTAACATAAAAACTTGCTCAAACTCATGAAAAAAACATAAATTCCGTCACAATCATGCATTCAATTCAAAACCAAATCATACACCAATTTTCACAAAAAGATAAAAGTGTTTTACTACCATATCATCAAAATCAAGTCAAACTGTTCCATATGCTTCAGAATGAGCAAACCAATTACCCGTAAATAAAACTAGCAATGTATATAAACATAAAAGAAATATTGTACTAAAACTATAATCATAATAATAATAAACCAAAAAGCAAAAAGCATCATCAAGAATTTAGAATTCCTGTGACTAGTCCTGGGTGTCCTGTGTCTAAACATCCTCCTCATCTGTCAGATGAAGTACTGGAATAGCTGGAGGAGAAGTGTCCATAGCTAGGAAAGGTGTGGTTGGGTCCTCTGGTATCTCTAAGATAGGAGTGGAAGGGTCTACTGTATGCTGAGGTGAGGGTAGGTCCACCACTAGTGCAGGAGGCTCTGAAGTGGCCTCAAGGGATCTCTCGGGAGTGGCAGTAGCTACCTGTCTCCCCTGTGTCTCACCTGCCTCCTCTCCTATAACAAATGGCTCTAGGGTGGTGGCCTCAGATGACTCATCCTCCACATGCTGAGGTACCTGGGCTGTGGGACCTTCATCTTCCCTATGAAGAGAAGGTTGGGTCCCGGGCCAGGCTACCATCTCCCTGAACTGCTCAACTGAAGGAATAGATCCTGGAGGCGCCACCACCTGTAAACTCTGTAATAAAATGATCTGTCCCTGATGAATGCTCTGAAGCATGGCTTCATAGCGCTGAGAATCTATTTGAGCTGGGATAGAAGAGGCTGCTGACTCGAGATTAACCTTCATTTTTCCAAATGGATCGATCACTGACAACCAAACTGGTGTTTATTTTCGAAGTCCCACTCCAACACCAATGGGAGTTCCTAATGACTGTTCTTTTGAGACACTCAAGAGTATAATGCACAACACCCTTTAGCTAACCAACAATAAATCAGTGGATGAAATCTACTACCGACAACCATTCATAGATGCAGGTCAACAATATTGTCTTCAATATCTATAATTGAAAAATGATGATGATTTACACAATGTTAATGTGCAATGAGCAATACTCGTGTGTTGGTCCTATAGAATTATTATGTACCATCAATAGAACACCGGATGGTATACTCAACCTGCTTTAATCCACTATCACTCCTACTCATGATGCAATTCTGTATTACAACGGGAAGTGGAGCATACCACGCCAAGGTGGGTTTTTGGGATACTCCTTCACTGAAACAAATCCAATAAGATTTGACATTCCTTCGGGATGTAGCATGAACATACTCAAGGATTTAATCAAGCAAGTTGCACCTATGGGGGTTCCCCCTTATGGAATTCACGAATCACAGTTGGTCAGACGATTGTTCTTTCGACAACCAGGCCATGCTAAGTATTCAGAAAATTTAATCAAATATGAAATAACAGAGTTGAAAAATGACGAAGACGTGCTAAATGTGTTAATACAATCCAACTATTGGAAACGATTCCGCCCAATAGAAATTTTAGCTATTTTTAACAAACTAGTAACCGAAATAGAAGAAAATATGCCTTTTGCACAACATCTTTCAGATTATCATTAGTTTCGTCATATTTGTATTGCAATAGTATCTTTTAGTATGTTTCATTATTCTCGTCTATCTTCTCAATTACCACATTTTTTAATTTTATGTCTATTATATAAGAAAAATGTATCAATTATTTATTCACTGTATTTTTTACTTTGTTTTAATACTACTAACTAATTTTCTCATTTAGCACATAACAAAGATGTTTTAATACACAACAAAACAAAACTATAAATGACACATAAATTTAGCTAAAAAAATACATATATCGTAACTAAAAAATTATACTATAATTTTCTCCAATTTTTACATTTTCCTTTATCTATATATATATCTCAAAAAATTTATAAAAAAATTAAAAACAATTATTTTAATAAAAAAATATTTTAAAGATCAGTTAAAAATATATTTATATAATATAATATTTGTATTATTTTATTAATTTAAATTAAAACATAAATTTAAAAATAAAATAATAATTATAAAAGAAAGCGTCATACAGAAGTTGGGGTGGCTAGTCCCGACTTCTCAATTGTGAGAAAAAGTGGTTTAATTTGGGTATTAATGTACAAACAAGTGTATTTTTAGCAAATAGGGCAGAAAGAGTGTGTATTACTGGAAAAAAAAAATCAAAAAGTGGGGTAGTTAGTGGTATTAAAATTTAAAAATTGGTAGTTTTTTTTAAAATAATGGTTGTGTAAAATGTAAAACGTGAATTGAAAGGTTAAAAAGTCATGCCATAATGAAACTTATTTCATATGTTATATTTTCCAAAAGTGTTTTTTTAGGGACACAGATCAGTAAATATATATCACAGTCTAAAATGTTTTTTTTAATACCAAGAAGAATTGTCACAACTTGAAATAATAAAAAAAAGTAGCCACTCATTCCCATTATTCAAACTTTCAAGCAAATGGTTTTCAAATTCATCTAAAGCTACTTCATCGGGTGTTGAAATGCAAACCTTAAACCTTCCTTCTTGGTTATTGCTAACTTGCTCTTTATTGAGTCCTTTTTTCATGTCTTCCTCATTATTGCAAATTCCAAAAATTTTCTTTGTTACTTTTGGAGACAATTTTTAATTAAGTTCTTCAGGCTTCTTAATCTTTTTTTCTTTTTTACTATCTTTATTTAAAATAAAATTTTGTGCCTATGTGTGTTTTGAAATACCAACACTAATGCCATATTGAAAGGATGACAATCAAATTTTTCTGGTGAGGCTCTATAAAGGGGATGAAACTACATTAGATGAAGTGGAACACAATGACAAAGGCTAAGTGTGAAAGAGGGTTAGGATTCTAGATGACTCAGGCTTTTAACAAAGCGATCCTGGCTAAACAATGGTAGTGCCTCATTCACTTTATAGGAAACCAACAAGATCTTGAAACCTATGATTCTCACAAATAATAAATAAACAAATAATGCAAACCTTTCTCCATAAGAAGACTTCTCTCTGGTATACTGATTTCCTTCGAAGAAGAGAGAAACAAGATTTCACTCCCTTGACTATTCTTTCTGCCTCTCTACATTTGTCATGACTATAGATTAGAGATAGCACTTTTCTGTCAGGAAGATGACCTTGTTTCACGTTAGTGGGTATTAACCCCCTTTTACTTCCATCAAGTAACAATTACTTTTAGATACTTCTCCTATTTAACTCAATTACAATTTAGTCCTTAATTATTAATTATTTATTTATTGGTCCCTACATAAGTCACATGCCTCTCACATGAGACATTAATTCCAACATTCTCCCACTTGACTCATATGACATTACTAAACATTATGGATTAAATAAATAAATAGATTAAATCAAAATAATGCGCATTAAAATGACTAAACAATTCTATACATTGGGTACATCATAATTTCATGATTAAGAATAGGAACTAATTTGAGTCATGGCGATTGTACATCACTTAATCGACATAGTCCCTTCCATGTACTACAAATTAGTATTCTCCTTAATATGACCATTAGTTAGGAGTACATAATTGGTCCAACGTAATGCCTTTATTCAAGACAAAACCTGTTAACGTTACTCTAACACAAACATGCATGCAAACATAGATAACAGGTAATAAAAAACATATCATAATTGAGCTCAGAGTGTCATTAAAAATACATAAGGTAAATTACACTTAATGATCATCAATAACAATAATGCTCATACTTTCAACATGTTCTATAAATGTCTTGGGCGGTAATCCTTTATTCAAAGGATCAACTATCATAAAGTTTGTGCTGATATGTTCTATTGATACTCTTTGTTTCTGAACTTCTTCCTTTATGACAAAGTACTTCAATTCCATATGCTTAACACCCTCAGAGAAGATACCACTGCGGAATTATATTGATACATTTTCAGCAGCCTAGCAATATTGTTGACAATTCCAAGCCCTGAAATAAAGTTCCACAGTCAATTAGCCTGAATTGTAGCCTTAAAGCATGCTACAAATTCAGCTTCCATGGTAGATGCAACAACAACTAATGCATATAGAATTGCTTCCATTTGTTTTCATTCCATATCATTTCTAGGACATTGTGCGAGACTAAATTTGTCTCCTTTCTAAATTAGAACAGTTGATGTTGAACACCTTTCCATCCTGAATCTCTCTAGTACTTTATTGATATATGCTTTCTGAGATAAGCCTAAAAATCCTTGTGATCTATTACAGAATACTTCTATCCATATCACATAGCTTACCTCACCCATATCTTTCATTTCAAAGTTACTAGAGAGAAATTTCTTAGTCTCATGAAGAAGACCAAGATCATTAGTTGCAAGCAATATATCATCAACATACAAAATTAGAAAAATAACCTTACTCTTATTGACCTTCAGATATATACACAGATCAACAGTATTTTCCTTAAATCCAAAGGAAACAATGGTATCATTAAACTTCAAATGCCATTGGCAGGAAACTTGCTTAAGCCCGTATATTGATTTCTTTAATTTGCACACTATATGTTTCTTTCCTGCAATTGAGAACCTCATTGGTTGGTCCATATAAACATTCTCCTCTAATTCTCCATTAAGAAAAGCAGTTTTCACATCCATCTGATCTAGCTCCAACTCATAACGGGCTACTAATGTCATGATAATCCTGAAAGAATCGTTTCATGAGACTGGTGAAAATGTCTCTATATAATTGATGTCATCTTTTTGAGTAAATCCCTTTGCAACAAGTCTAGCCTTATAACGTTCAAGGTTGCCATGAGAGTCAAGTTTAGTCTTGAAGACCCACTTACAACCAACTCTCTTTTAACCCTTTGGCAATTCTACAAGCTCCCAAACACTATTATGTTTCATGGAATTTATCTCTTCTTTCATGGCATTTAACCACTTCTCAGAATTATCACAGCCTACAGCTTGTGAAAACGAAACTGGATCGTTATAATTAATGCTTAAGTCTATTTCTGTTTCATGTAGCTATACCACATAGTCATTTGAAATAGTTGTTCTCTTTTCTCTTTGAGACCTTCTTAATGCTACTTCTTGCGGTTCTTCCACAATAGGTTCATTATGTATCATGGGCTCATTATTGTGTTGTGCTTCTTCATTATTGTTTGTAACAATAACTAAAGGAGCAATCACCTTACTGCTAGAGGCACAAGCTAAAGGGACTTGCACTCTGACTTCTTTAATTTTTACTTCTCGTGGAACTGTACTCCCACTGATTTCACCATTTTCAATGAACCTTGTATTTCCAGTTTTGACAATTCTCATACTATGATTAAGGAAATAAAATATATACCCCTTTGACTTTTCTGGATAACCAATGAAATATCCACTGATTATTCTTGCATCAAATTTTCTTTCTTGCAGATTATAAATCCTAATTTCTGCCTGGCAACCCTAAACATGCACGTGCCTTATACTAGGTGTCCTATTCATCCACAGTTCAAAAGGTGTCTTTGGAACTGCCTTACTAGGAATCCTATTCAACAAATACATGGTAGTTTTCAAGGCATACATCCACAAAGATACAAATAAAGTTGAATTAATTAACATACTCTTAACCATATCCATTAAAGTTCTATTACGCCTTTCTAGTACACCATTTTGTTGTGGTGTGCCAGGCATTGTGTATTGCACACAAATGCCACATTTCTAAAGAAGCTTAGCAAATGGACCTGGGTGTTTCCCAGATTCATCGTATCTTCTGTAATACTAACCACCTCTATCAAATCTAATAATTTTCACCTTTCTATCAAATTGTCTTTCTACTTCATTCAAGTAAATTTCTAAGGCATCCACTACCTGAGATTTCTCATGCAGTAAGTAGACATAACCGTAACATGAATGTTCATTAATAAAGGCGATAAAGTATCTTTCCTTTCCGAAAGAATTAACATCAAAAGGTCCACAAATATCATTATGCATAATTTCAAGAAGCCGAGTGCTTCTTGTTGTTCCTAATGTTTTGTTTGTTTTCCCTTGATACAATCCACATAAATATTTAGATCCGTAAAATCTAGATGAGGAAGAATACATTATTTATTAATCTTTTCATCTTTTCTCTAGAAATGTGACCTAAACGTTTATGCCATAAGAAAACATATCATTCATTCACTAAACTACATTTAGTGTCAACATTATGATGCAGAGTTAAAATAGTTTTAGGATACAAACCATCTAATTTCAATTTATATAAACCATCACAAAGAACACCAGTACCAATGAGATGATTATGCTTAAATAAACTGAAACATCCATTACCAAAATTAAAATAGTATCCAATTACATCAAGTTTAGATAATGAAACTTAATTCCTAGATAAACTAGGTACATAAAGAGTTTCCAGTAAATCTAAACGATGTCTAGTGTCGAGTTTTAAACGATAAGTCTCAACTGCTTCCATTGGAGCTTTCATTTTATTCCCCATGAAGATGAACTTCTCATTTGGGCTTATGGTTTGGATTGTAAGTAATCCTAGCATAGTGTTAGAAACATGAGTCGTACATCCAGAATCAATCCACCATGTATTATAGGGAACTTTAGTTAAGTTTGATTCAAAACATAGATGAGCATTAAGCTAACCTTTCTTTTCGAACCAAGACATATGCTTTAGGCAATCCTTTTAGAAATGTCCAGATTTCCCACAAAATTGGCAATTATTGCCCTTTGATACCTCCTTCTGGATTTACAAAGAGTCGTCATTGATCTTTAATGGTCCTTTGCCTTTATCATGCTTCTTCATAAATTTCTTTTTAGCTCATTGATTCCCTTGGTGGCATACATAATGGATTGAGTGACTTCCTTGGTTCTTAAGCCTCGTTTCTTCCTAAACTAACATACTGTGCAATTGATGCACATTTCATTTATGTTTCATGGTATTATAGCTCATTTGGAATGGGCCATACGGTAATGAGTTCAAAATAAACTAAATAAGGAAGTTCTCCGTCACAGTCATTCCCAACGTCTTAAGTCTTGCTGCAATGACATGTTCATGCATAGTACATGAACCATCAAACTTCATGGTGGTCAATGTACTCATTAATGTCTCAGCAAGAGACTTATCAGCTGTTTGAGAGTGTTGTCCCACTAACCTCACAAACTCTTTAGCATTATTGGTCTTAGGGAGAACTATCTTAATACTGTCTACAAAAGTCATTCTCACGAACATTAAGTTGAGTCTGTTAGATATTTTCCCAAGCTTCATAATGAACTTTATCTTCACAATAAAATTCACATAAGTGTTTTGAGACAAAAAAGATATGTCATACATATGATTCATTTAGATAACAGTCAACGTATATTGATGCTCTCCTTTGGATGATACACCAACACATAACATACAAACATGATGATGCTAATAAAACTCTTAACATTATTTGGCAATTAAATATGCACCAATTAGTAGTACCTATTACTTTTTGGGTATATAAATAAAACCAATGATACACATAAATTGCCTACAATTATATTCATTAATTACAAGAACTAATCAACCTTTGGGCGATCCATAAATGCCTTATAACAATGAATTTGAATTACCATAAACAAATAATCATATAATTTAGCATCCATTATTTTATGAGTAATTGAAATAATCATTAATTTGGAATTAAATAACCTTATAAATTTGGCCACTTTGGTGACTAACAAATTCATCATACACTTAATTCCATCCAAATATACGGCCTGCACATACTTATTGCTATTAACAATTCATAGCCATTTTATTAATTTCATTCCATGCCATAAAGTAATATTCACATTTATTTATCTTTTGCATTCAAACACGTTCAACAAATATGTAGCATATACATTTTTATTGCTACCAAAAATTTCAAAGCATTCACGTCAATTTAATTCTAGGGCATAAACTTTCAATCCTTTAAGCAAGTTTAATCATAATATTCAGAAAAAAATGAACAATTGGGATTGAGAATAGCAAAATGTGGGTTGCAAATAGCAATTCCAATAGGATTCCTTTACCCCTACAAGGAGCGTACATGCCGGCATACGCTTTAAAGAATTGAAAATAAAAACTGGTAGTCACGTTAATGGCTTTTTCCACATTCACGAATATCTGTTAAATGAAAAACCAATACCAACCATTATCATCAAATCAAATTAGATTGCACAAAAAGATAAATCTGAAAACTTTCTCCAAATTTAATACATACAGCTCAATGCGCCCTAAATTTCATAATTAGGGTTCATGCATAATTATGAGAAAATAAATCATTTTTGGAGAATCATAAATTTCATAACTCATGCTCTGATATCACATATAAAAATTTTAAGGGTTCCCTAAATTAACAATGATAGAAAACCGACAAGATCTTAAAACCTATGATTCTCACAAATAATAAACAATGCATACCTTTCTCCATAATGAGACTTCTCTCTAGTGTACTTTGATTTCCTCGGAAGAGGAAAGAAACAAGATTTCACTCCCTTGAATATTCTTTCTGTCTCTCTACATTTGTGATGAGTAGAGATTAGAGAGAATACTTTCTGTCAGGAAGGAGACCTTATTTCACATTAGTGGGTATTAACCCTTTTTATAACCACTACTCCCATCAAGTAGCAGTTACCTTTAGAAACTTCTCCTATTTAACCCAATTACAATTTAGTCCTTAATTATTAATTATTTATTTATTAGTCACTACATAAGTCACATGTCTCTCACATGAGACATTAATTCTAACAAGTCAAGTATATGGTCGGCCAAAGAGGTTATGGAGGATAGAGGATGGGAGAAAAGTAAAGGTGTGGAAGGACAGATGTATTTTGGGGTTGGAAAATAGTAAATTGCACTAAAGGTTTTGGGGTGGGGAGGAGGAGTTGTTGGTTGCTAAGTTGATTGATGTTGATACAAGGAGGTGGGATATGAAAATGGTGAAGGAAATTTTTCTAGAATGGGAAAGTGAAAAGATCTTCTCGATGCCTCTGAGATATGCACAGAATGAGGACTCTCAATTTTAGAGTTTGTCTAGGGATGGAAGGTACTATGTGAAATCTGGATATAAGATAGCTATGAAGAGTAAGCCAGATGTAGTTGCTTCGTCAAGTAGAATCCTTGGAGATTGGTGGAAGAAGCTATGGAAGATTAGAACTCAACCTAGGTGCAGTCAATTTGTTTGTAAAGTGTGTCCAGACATCATACCTATACGCCAAAATTTGATGAGAAGAGGAATGATGTTGGACCCCAATTGTCCTAGGTGTGGGGAAAAGGTGGAATATGCTACTCATGCATTGCTTACATGCGGGAAAGTTAGAATATGGTGGTTTACATCCCCATTAGCAATAAGGGTGGATGAAAATAAAGAGGGCTTTGTAATGGAGTGGTTGGAATAGTTCATGAGAATGGGGAATAAAGAGGTTATGGCCAAGATTTTTGAGTTCTTATACATTGTTTGGAGATGCAAAAACTTGCTTGTATTTGAACAAAAGTTTGTACCCCTACCACAAATTTTTGCTTGTGCTGAAGCCTTACATGTAAAAGAGTGGAAGAAATCCCAAAAAGAAGATAAAGTGGATCTAAGGTGGTGCCCTCACAAAGGGGTTGTTTTAAAATAAATTTTGATGCCTCAATATGTAATGGAAGAGGGACTGAAATGGGAGCCATATCAAAAGATTGGGTAGGGGGAGTAATAGTTGTTGCAACAGACTGGGAAAAATAGTGTAATCTCCCCAAATTGCTGAAGGTTTGTCCTTTCGATGGTGTATAAAGGTGGCACAAGAAATGGGTATCCAAAGAGTGGTCTACGAGACAGATTGCCTTGATCTCATAAAGGAGTGGAAGAAAGAGAGTAGGGAGTATTGTACCTATCTTTCGGCCTTAGTGAAAGGTTGTAAAAGTATGCTAAGAAATATGGCTAAGGTTTACTTTTGCCATGGGCCTAGGTCCTACAATAGTGCAACTGACCAATTAGCTAGGTGTATTTTTCAGCTTTTGAATAAAGTATGGCTTGGTTAGGTCCCATTACAAGTTAGAAACTTTGTAGACCAAGACAAAAGGGTTTTTTTGTCTCTTCCTCTGTTTATGATTAATAGAGTTGGTCTTTTATTCCTAAAAAAAACCAACCTTGAAGCACTTTATTGATTTTTTACTTCTAATTTTCAATAATTGATTTTTTAAGCAGTTTGTTGAAGAACTTTGTAAAATTGTTTTTAGTAATTTCTGATTAAGTGGTTTTAATTAATTCATAAGAGTAATTAAAATAAATTTAAGTGTCATAATTAATTAATTAATTATGAGGTGATGATTTGTGATGTTTATGCTTAAACCATATTTTATGTGTGATTAGTTGGTTTTTAGAGTGTTTGAGCCTAAGTGAGTGGACCTTAAGTGATGGGAAAAGGGGTGGCGAGCTTAGTGAAGTTTGGATGTGAAGAGAACGAAGTTAGAGAGTTATAAAGCACTCATAAACCCTTTGTAAATATGAACCAAAATAATAAAAAATATCATTCTTTATGTTGTTCTTTGGGTTGTCTCCTACTCCAACATAACTCTTCTCTTGGGTGCTTGATTTTTGGTACTCCTTTTGCAAAATTAAGCTCCTTTCACTTCTTCATGTTGTTCTTTGGGTTGTTTCTAGTGTGGTAAAGACCTTTCTTCCTTCTCCCTTTGTTCATTTTCGTTTTCTCATAAAGCATCTAGGGGAACTCATAAAAAAGCTTGGTTTTTGGGGATTGGATTTTGTTTGTGGTTATTTTTGGGTTTGGGGTGATGTTGCTAAGATGGACATGCTGTTGGAGTTGAGGAAATATCCTCCCTTGGATCCAAAGTTCATCATTTTCTACTACTTCATCACAAAGCTCTTTTTTTGGTTCTATAGAGGTAATGGAAGCTTAAATTCATGTTTTATGATGTGTTTGATGTTTTAAATGTTGATCTCTGGCTTTAGATGTTATAAGATGTGTTTTTGAAATTATAGTGCCATTTTGGAGAGCCATGGATTGATTTTTGAAATTCATTGAAAGTTGCAAACCTCAGGCTTAAGCACCAGTGTTTTTGGGCTTAAGCTCAAGCTTAAACACAAGTATTTTGGGACTTAAGTGTGGGGCTTAAGCACAAGTATTTTGGGGCTTAAGTGTAGGGCTTAAACACAAGTGTTTTAAAGACTTAAGCATAAGGCTTAAGCATAATATATTTTTGGGGCTTAAGTCGGAAACTTAAGTGAGCTTAGTTTTATATTACATATTTAAATATGATTGTCCAAATGTAACCTAAATGTGATTAACTTGTCATATGAGCTAATATGAGATTTGTTGAACAAAAAAATGAACTAAACTGAAATGTGTGAAGTTGATGTTATGCTATTATCATCTAATTAACTTGTCTTATGAATTAATATGAGATGCATGAAGTTGTTGTCATGCTATTACTATGTCATTAACTTTTTCTTACAAACTAATATAAGATGATTATGATATGTTATGTTGAGTAACTATATGTACATGAGGACTTATAAACACTAATATGTTGAAGTGCTGATACATGTATGTCTTAATTATTGTAGTAAGAATTGCTCATAATTATGTTAATTGGTGAATGTCTTGAGTTATGTTGGTTGAATTTTTAATGATGATATGAATGTGGTTAAGATGATGTTGTTTTATGATTAGAGTTGACTTTATGTTGAGATCATGAGATTCACATTCATATGAGTTTTTGGTGATTTATTTGCAAGAATTCAAGGTGTTGGAATGTCTTCTATGCTTATTGAACTATAGATGGGTTCATGAGTGTGATGAACATATGAATGGTGAATCTATGATATTATAATCTCTAATGGTGTTGAGATTGGAAAATGAATTTGTAATGATGTATGATATTAATTTGAATGATGATAACATTCATACATTAATTGAATGACATTATGTGTGAGTAGGCACGTAAGTTGGGGGGTGCTAAGAAGGCTATCAACCTAGTGTTGAAGGTTGTCGGTGGTGACTAACGGTGAAAGGGCTTACAAAATGGATAGGCGAGCAAATTCCAAAATAGGTTAAGTTTATTGCAAGTCTTACCAGAGGTAGGCCATTACCTAGGCCCATCCATTTTCGATAAAATCACACTTTTTCCGTAGGGTTAATCTGAGTCTCCCTGAATAGTCAAGGTGTAACTATGTTAAGGGATGCACTTGGTTTAATCGCTTAAGGGGAAATCTTCCGAGAATAAAGAGTCAACATGACATGGCATGATAGTTAGACATATACATTAATAATTGTAACTTAAGGATGATGTGTTACTTGATGAGTTGTGGTAATGCTTTGATATTGATAATGATAATGTATGATGATTGAATCTTTATGTAATGATTAATGAACTGATTATTCTTATGAGATACCCTATTATGAGAATTCTAAGACTTTTACTTTATGTATGAGTTTTACATGTTATGTTATATATGTAATGGTAGTGGATCATGCTTTAATGGTTAAGTTTAATCCCGTTTTAGTATGTTTGTTTTTTGTAAGCTTACTAATATGTTGTCGCATGTGTGGTTCGTGCCTGTAATGATCTCATATCTGGCATACGTGAGGAGCAGATGGCTAGGAGATGGGCCATGACTTTTAGAGGCTTCATGGACATGCATACCTGGACGTGAAGATGTGGTTTACGTGTATGTTTTCTCTTTAGAGTTATTGCTAATTGAATTTTTGACAAGCATACCAAGTCGCGCAAATATTATAAAACAGGAAATCCGAGTATTGTATCCACAGGGACTCGAATAACACTTGACAAAATAGTAATGTTCACTAACTATGTCTTTTGGAAACAACAATTATAATGATTGGATTGCGAAAATGTAAATAACAAGAGTATAAATAAACAAAAACTATTTTTGAAATTTTAACGAACACATGGAGAGCGATAAAAAGAAGTAAAATAATAAAGGATAAAAGAGTTGAGATTGATTTCACTAAACTACCTCGTCATGCAAACAAATGTCACTAATCTAGTTCAAAGCCCTATTATTATCATCAACTCATAAAAATACTCAAACCTCAATCCCTCAGATGGAAAGAATCTAAGTCCTTTAACCCAAATATCAATCATTTGACTAGTATAACCAAATGACTTGCTTTAAGAACAAGAGTTAAAAGATGGCTAACAAGCTTTGCTCCATCCCTAGACACAAAACCCATTAGGTGTTCCTCTCTATTTCTAATTTCAAAAGCATTTCTCAATGACAATTCAAACCTCAACATCATGCAAAAGGTGATCAAGCCAAAATAAACATTAATGCATAGAAGAGAACACTTAATAATGAACAATAAACATAGATTAATAATCAAAATGTAAACATAAGGATGCGTTCAACTACATCAACCCCCAAAATGGGTAAACCTAACTACATGACTACAAGAAGAAAAGAAGAAAATAGATGAAAAAGAGGATGAGAAATGGTAGGGAAGTCATAAAGAGCAAAAGAGAGCTTCCCAACTGCAACCTAAAACCCTAAATAGTTCCCCCAACCAAATTTGCCTTCTATTCGCACCTTGGTGCTTAGATAGAGTCAAACGCGTTGTTTCTGCGTAATTGAGTTGTGCGCTTAGCACACACTTGCTCATTGAGCGGCATACAAAAGTTGCACTGGTTCAAGTGGTTACAAGTTAAGCCTGAAATGTTTGACCCCTTTAACCTCGAAAATTTCCTTTGAAAGGGCCTTGAATTGGGTCCCAACACCAACTCTCTTCTTTATTCATTTATTTCTACAACAAAATAAATTAAAATTAGATGAAAATCAAACATTTATACTATTTTAAAGTTATTCTAATTTATTCAAAACTTAATCATAAACAAGGTCAAACAAGCTTAAATGTAATGAAATATTCACCTAATTGCCCATAAAATGATCATTAAAATAACGTTTCTAAGACAATTATCAATTATGTATAGGTTGATTGACTCAAATTCTATGTAGTTTTCCTTAGATAACTATTTCTTTTTATATGCATGTTTTGAGGTTTGGATGACTAGCTCTAATGTTCTATATGATCATGTTATGTTGAAGTGTCATACCACACAGTCTTTTCAGTTGATATATATTTGCTAACATACTTTCACCCTTTTTTCAATTGGAGTATGTTAGCATCCTACACCAAAAATTTTGGACCAAAAATCCAAACACTTCCTTTGTTATAATAGATTTAATTTAGGGACACTTCAACAAATTGAATGTTTAATTTTAAAAGAAATTAAACAATATTTCTCTCTCCCCTACAACTTGTTTCTCTTTCATCGTCATCTTCTCAACGTCAAACGTTCATGTGCCAAACCAAAGGCCTCTCATGGCAACTTGAACTGCATCCAACACTAGTGGAGCCACTAACGACATTAGTAGCAAGCCAGCAATGACGAAATCATGGAGTGGCAGCGAACAACTGAATGAAGCACATTGGCCGTGATGAAACCATCGTAGAAGGACCGTCACAACAAGCTAGACGGAAACAAATGGTTCATTCAGATGTCGAAGCCTTCCTGCCACCAAAATCAACATCATTCCAGTGAGATACTATGTTGTCTCCGACCATAAGTTGCTCCTCCCTCCATTGACACCCTTCATTATTGTAGGGGGCCCCCAACACTGCCACCATTAAAGATGTTGTTTTGCTCTAGTCCCACAACATCATTACACGATATTTGTGTTTCCCCCCATAATTTTAATTTGCATTTGTGTTTAATAATCAAGTTAAAAAAACTATGTGGAACAAAGTAGGAAGAATGATGAATCCAACAATGAATTAAGTTTAGTCAATGGTTTCTCTAAATTCTTTTTTTAAAAATAACGTTGAATGAAATGTCTAAAACTCCAAATTTTGGGTTAGAACAAACGTGAAAAGATGGAGAGGAAAGACAAAGGAGATTTAGAGAGAAATATTTTTTTAAGATATTAAACATTCAAATCACTGACGTGTCCCTAAATTAAGTCTATTATAACAAAGGAAGTGTTTGGTCTTATATAGAGAGAGAATAGATACCCATCAATTGATGTCATCATGGGCTCATGGCAGCTTCTTTTTTTTTTTTTTAAGTATAATGGTTATCTAACAATAAATAAAAACAACTTTTTTCTACAATCCAAATGATTTTTAAAATAAATAAAAAATGAAAAGAAAATTTAAACATATTTTCATGACTAACTATGACTCAGTTTTTTTTTTTTTTTCAAATCGTGAAACAATTTCACGACTATGGAGGAGAGAAATGGGACCATATAATTATTTTTTCTTGTACGTTTTTTAAAAATTATTTTGCATTTAAAAATAAAATTATTATTCATTTTAAAAATAAAACTTATATTTAATAAAAAAAATTAAAATTATTTAATTTTATGATTTTGATTATTGTGACTATTTTAATCATTGGGTGTAAGTTTTGAGATAAAAGATAACTAACAATACCACAAAGTCTAAATTTTTTAATGTAGATACTAATATACTTTAACTGAAAAAAGGATGAGAGTATCTTAAGAATTCTATATGTTTTATTTTGATATCATGTGTTTTAGTTTTGGTTTTCGAAACAGAAAAGTTACAAGTATTTTTATAATCAAATTAATAGAAGAGTTTTAAATGAATTTAAATAAAGTTGAAATTGAGATGATATATTTCTAATTCCATATAAATGGGTGAATCATTCAAATTAATATTAAAATTACTTAACTTATTTTAACAACATTGTACGTTGTATTTATCAACGAAAATACTTTAAAGTAGTACATAAATTATTAATAAATAGTAATCAAATTTAATATATGAATATTTTATAATAAATTAATTCTACTCTACATTTTAAAAAAATAATCAAAAGTTAATTTTAATAAATAAAAATCAAATAATTATTTTCAAAATATATTTTTAAATTTTTAAATTAACACTATGTTTTCTCTTATTTTATTAGTTTTTTTATATTACTATTTAATAATATATAAAAATAATAATTATAAAAATGAAAAAAGATTAAAAATAATAACTCACTATTAATGTTAGATCATATTAAATCATATAAACGATTATTGTGAATTTTATAAAACATTTTAAATCCGTGTATGCATTATATATATATATATATATATATATATATATATATATATATATATATATATATATATATATATATATATATATATTAAACTTAACACAAATACTTATTAAATTTTAAAAGTAAATAATTACTTTAAAATAAATTTTCAAATTTTAAATACTTCATTAACTCTTATTTTATTATTGTTCTCTATCTCTATTTAATAAGTATACAAAAGATAATATTATAATAGTAAATCATTGTTTTAAAAATTAATAAATCATACTATTATTATTATTATTATTATTTAAATTTTAAATTTGTTGTTGTTGATACTATTATTATTATTAAAGTCTGAATTTATAAAAAAAATATTAACAAATTATACATTAATGTTATATCACATTGAATTATATCAACGACTACTATGAAGTTAAAGCTTTGAACTCACAACTTAAAAATATTGAAGGGAATGTTACACAATTAAATCAAATCAATCACTATTGTGAAGTGAATCAAATATATAAAGAATTAAATCTAGACGTATAATCAAATATGGACGGTAAAATTTAATCTTAACAAGTCATGTGAGTTTTTTAAAAAGTGTGTGACTTTTTAAGTAATTATATCACATAAAATCTTAACCTTTCATGTATGATTAAACAATTCAAATTTAATCTTTTCACTTTCATATAAGATATTTTATCTCATAACATATATCTTATATATAGAAAGAATAGATACCCATCAATTTATGTCATCATGGGCTCATTGGCAGCTTTTTTTTTTTTTTTAAGTATAATGGTTATCTAACAATAAATAAAAACAGAAAACATTGAAGTCTTTGAAAAATATAAAAGCAAAAGACGTTAAAGTCTTTGAAAAACATAAAAGCGGAAGACATTAAAGTCTTGTAAAGCATAAAAGCAGAAGACATTAAAGTCTTGAAAAACATAAAGACAAAGGACATTGAGTCCTATGGAAACATAAAGATAGAGGACGTTGAGTCCTATGGAAGATAAAGGTGGAGGACATTGAGTTTTATGAAAACATAAAGTCAGAGGACGTTGAGTCCTGTGAAAAATAAAGGCGAGAATATTGAGTCCTATGAAAACATAAAGGCGAGGACGTTGAGTCCTATGAAAGATAAATGCAAAGACGCTGAGTCATATGGAAACATAAAGGCGAGGAAATTGAGTCCTATGAAAGCATAAAGACAGGACGTTGAATCCTATGAAACATAAAGACAGAGGACGTCGAGTCTTATGAAAAATAAAGGCGAGGACGTTGAGTCCTATGAAAGCATAAAGATAGAGGATGTTGAATCCTATGAAAAATAAAGACAGAGGACGTTGAGTCCTATGAAAACATAAAGACAAAGGACGCTGAGTACTATGAAAACATAAAGGCGAGGACATTGAGTCCTATGAAAACTAAAAGCAAAGGACGTTGGGTCCTATGAAAACATAAAGCAAAGAATGTTGGGTCCAATGAAAACATAAAGCAAAGGACGTTGAGTCCTGCGAAACTAAAAGCAAAGAAAGTTGAGTCCTATGAAACATGCCAATAGGTACTAGTACCCAAGGGCTCAACCATATAAGAAAGCAAGAGGTTGACTCTTTAAAAGGGTCACTCATCCCAAACTTAAAAGATAGGACATTGGATTTTGGAAACTGACATATAAAGAGAAATCTATGCACTTATAGCCTAATATGGAGCATGAGTTATGGAATGTAAAGGCATGCAACCTTTGTCTTGAAATGCAGTAAATGTGGACTTTGTATCTAGCTATGCAAAAGGTTTTGAATTATGAAAACTATGTAATGCTCATGACATTATTTCCACTTTTTGCGATTTTGATTTTTTTTTCTTTTTTTTTGTATGTCAAAAAATGAAGATTGACTGTCTCTTTCTGAAAGACGTGATAACTCATGTGACCTCATCCTATCTTTTGCAAATCTCTTCAGGGACTCCCTCAGAGTGTATGTTTTGTTTGATTTAGTCACTTGAAAATTTTTTAGTGACGGTAGTGGAGCCATTTGATATTTAATCAATCAACTGAAATATTGATCCTAGGGTTTGTCCCTTTGTTTTTGTTTAAAAAACTTTGATTATTCTGCACAACAAGAAAATATAAGGCTTTGGGACCGACCATATGTACCATTGAAGGATGACAATGGATTGTTACACTTATGACCAAGTGAAACTTTCCTGATTTAAGATCATAGAGTGATGCCAAGGGTCTATTGACCCCGCTAATACTTGATGACATGGGTTGATCCCAAAAGAATTTATATAACAAAGGCTACCCTTGGATTCGAAAGGAATCCTACGGAGTTTTCATGAGAGACTAACATCAGATGTACCCTACTATCACAATTGTCTTTGGGCATCTCCCACGAGCTCCTGGTCAAATGAGTTGTCTTCTCAAATGTGCAAGTGTAAACCTCAGGGTTTTTTTAGCAATCACAAGCGTGTGCGAGTTCTATTCCAAAATCCTAACTAAAAGGCAAAATTAGTCTTTCTGTGATCCACATGGACTTTATTGGGCTTGTAACGTGGTCAGGGGTAAAAAGGTTATGAAAGAAAGGATTAGAAAGGCTCAAAAAGTGTTTAAGGGTTATATTGAGTAAGAAACCTTGAGAGCCTTGCTTGTACTTTTATTTATTCCAACTTTTTTTTTTGGGTTGGGCTTTACTCCTTTTGTCTTATTCATTAATCTTTATTGCACTTTTGTGCCTTCCTTGTAAAATTTGGAGATCTTTTGCCTTTTTTTTTTTCACTTGCCTTTGGCGGACTTGCTTTATGCTTTTTTTTTTCCTTAACATCATTGTTGCCCAACCTAGAGCTTGGTAAACCTAATGCATGTGTTGTTTGCATTGCTCTTTCCGCCAGTTTTGCGGTGGTTCCCACTTAGGGTTTTTTGTTGTCTTTTTTTTATATAAAAAATAAAATAAATATGCTTTGGCTCGGAATGGGTAGCAAGGGATAAATTAGTGTTTGGGATGAAGAAACACGATCATGTGTCATTTCAAATCTTTACTAGATACTTTTTACAGTTTGGATTTTGGGACAAAACCTTTGATAACACACCCGTGATTGTTTTTCCTTTTTTATTTCCCCTAGTTTTGCCTAGGCCACCCTTTTGGGTTTTCAACCTATCGGGTGAGGACTTCTTGTCTACCTCTAGGTTCGCTTAAAGCTCATGCATGGTGTCTGTCATTGCCTTGATGTAGGGTTTGGAGGTATATGTTGTTGTCGTTTGTCATGACCTTGTAGCAAGAAGAAATGAAAGAAACTATGCAGGTTCTCAAAAAAGAATCTTCAAGGAAAATAAATATTTAAACAATTTTCAATTGACAATTAAAACAAATGACTGTTGTTCTTCGCAACTCATTTTTTTCTCAAGAAAGACAACTTTTAAGAATGATAAGATGAGGTCACATGAATGTTTGTACTTCTTATTTTTGATTTGGAAACACAGTCAATCAAATGTTTATTCAACTTTTCTTGTCGCTTACGGCACCCCCACCAAACGTGTAGAACATATATTTTCTGATTGAGCGGACTTGGAGATTAACTCAGGAGTGCAAGTCACTTGAGCAAACAAAGCAATGGCGTACATTCACATTCCAGTGAAAGTTAAATAAGCAAAGATGTAATTGTGAGAGAATGAGAGACAACAACATCAAATTCATCCATATTATTAACATTGTGACTATTGTTTACAGTAATAGCATAAACCTGAAAATCCTAATGAGTCATTGGAAACATCTAACAACAACCTTCAAATTTCCTCAAGCATCATGGGCTTAATTCAACATATGACATCGAGATTGGGGTAAATTCTACAGCCTTCTTTTCAGGGAAATTCCTTCCCTGATTGGTGTTTTGGTTGGTATTAGGGGTGGGGTTTGGTCTTAGATGGGCTGGAACTTCCCCATAATAAGCACATGTCACATTCGAGTTGTATCCTCAGGGAAATGGAGGTTGAGGAATCTTTGTTGGGCTTAAGTCAACATATGACATCGAGATTGGGGTAAATTCTACAGCCTTCTTTTCAGGGAAATTCCTTCCCTGATTGGTGTTTTGGTTGGTATTAGGGGTGGGGTTTGGTCTTGGATGGGCTGCGAGTGGATGTTGTGGCCGATTTAGGGGTGGCCTTTGTGGCTGACTGGGTGTTCTTGATTGGTAGGGTGGTGGGTAATGGGCAGGACTGATATTGACTGAGTATTGATATTGCTGGGGAGGATATAGGTACATGGGATTATAAGGGGCTAGTGGAAAGTTTGGCCCTGCAGGAACTGTAGTCACAACATGGGTTTCTCCCTCCTTCTTATTCCCTCCACTCATCTCAGGTCTTCTATTACTAGAACTTGTAGTAGCAGCATAATCAAATTTCCTTCTTCTCAGACCCACTTCGATCATTTCGCCAGCAAACACTAAATCTGCAAAACTTGAAGGCATGTAACCTACCACCTTCTCATAGTAAAACACTGGCAATGTGTCCACTATCATTGTTATCATCTCTCTCTCCATCATCAGGGGTGCTACTTGAGTTGCCAGATCTCTCCACCTTTGAGCGTATTCTTTGAAAGATTCATTGTCTTTCTTGCAGATGCGCCCCCATCTTCCTACAATACATTTTCAAGTAATTCTTTGGACAAGTGGTTCCCTTGTACTTATCAAAATCTGACACCTTGAACTTTGAAGGAATAACCACGTCGGCAACCAAGCACAACTCTATCATATCAACAAAGTCATAATTTCCTCCTCCTTCAATGCCACGTAGCCTCTCCTCCATATGCTCAATCCTTTTTTCTCAAGTACTATGGAAGACCCCTCTCCCCTTACAAAATGCAAGGGTTGTGATAACGGGCGACATTGAGATATTCTGGGAGCATCCAGCACAGGGATGCCAGAAAATGTCTGCCCTTCAGTGGTATATGTTAGACAAGTGGCCTCAGATATCTTTAAGAAGGGGGGTTGAATTAAGATATCAAAAACTATTCCCCAATTAAATTTTTTAACTCTCTTCTTGAATTAATAATTTACCCTTAATATGAATTACTCAAAAGATAATTCAAAGTAAACTTCTTTAAAGCAAAAGATAAATGACAATAAATAAAAGAAGTTTAAGGGAAGAGAGAATGCAAACTCAGTTTTTATACTGGTTCGGCCACGCCCTGTGCCTACGTCCAGTTCCCAAGCAACCCGCTTGAGATTTCCACTATCTTGTAAAATTCCTTTTACAAAGTCTGAACCACATAGGGACAACCCTTCCCTTGTGTTCAAAATTCCTTACAACTCAAGAGACCCACGGTCCCTTAATCAATCTCTTTGAATAAGAGAAAGAAGAAGAAGAATTCTCTCTTTTAAGAGAAAGATATAACAATTGAAGATCACTCAAGATTCCTTATTGAATTTGCAAGTGCTTGGCCAAGGAATATTTTAGAGGATAAGACAATTTAGTTTTTGAGAGGATGAGACTCTTTGTGCAGCAAAAACTCTAAGAAATTTCGTGTCCCAAGTTACCTATATATAGGCCTTTGATGGCCATTCAAAAATATTTGAATAGATGTGACTGTTGGGAGTTATTTTTGAAAATTCCTTATTGGTAATCGATTACCAAAATGGTGTAATCGATTACACAGTTATTTTTCTGAAGAGTTGTGACTCTTCAGACTTGAAATTTGAATTTTTAGTTCTGATAATCGATTACACACAAGCTGTAATCGATTACAGGCTTTGAAATTTAAATTCAAATTTCTAAAGACTGCTATAAAATGATAAAAACTTCTGGTAATCGATTACAAGTCTTGTGTAATCGATTACAGGCTTTTAAAAATCAAATTCAAAATTTTAAGAACATTTCAAAAACTACTTTGGCCACTGGTAATCGATTACCAGAAAGCTCTTTGGAAATACCATATTTTTGAAATTTCAAAAAGCTTTTTGGAAAATGTCCTTTGGCCAAACCTTTTGCATCATCAAGTAAAGAATGTTGTCTAAGACTCTAAGGACTAACTTCATCATTTATCTTGAATTTCTGAGTCCTTGACTTGGATTAAACTTGAGAAGCGCTTATCTTGTGGCATCATCAAAACTTCATATTAAGTATGCTTCTATAGTATATCCTGGATAAACCCTGAACCCGGTCAAAGTGTGGTCTTGGGGGACTTCATGTGTTTCCCCCATAGGTTGAGAGACATGTGCATGATCAGATTGGGGTTGTTGATTCTCTATGAGTACGGGTGCAAAATTGCTGATATTCTCACCAGAAACAAAAACAACAATGGGTAGTGTATAATTAAGAGGCAACCCATATGGTGGGAAAGAATACTTGCTCTGAATCTAAACATGATGAGGCCTATACGCATTTTTCTTTGCCTCGTCTCCTTGACCTACTACATCTGAGACTGGACGATTCACTTGATTGAAAATTGTAGCAGTGTTATCCTCTGTCATCTTCCTCATGCTCATCATTGCTTCCATCATCGTTGTCATCTGTTCCTTCATGGCCTCCATATCAGCCTTCATTTGTTCCTGTACTTCTTCGATTTCACTCATTATTCTGGCCTTGGCACGCGTCTGGTAAGGGTGTCATAAAGCGTGTTCTTCTCTTTGGTTACAATGATTATGATTATGATTTCAAGGAAAGAATGCAATGAGCAACGCAACCAAAGTGGAAAGACAAGCAAGCATGAATGCATGTGAATGATACATTGCTGAAGTATTACAAATTTTACACAGGACATTCAGTAGAACATAGGGTCAAATTAACTCTAATTTTCATAAAATCTTGTCAGAGTCAAAGTGCAACTGGAAATAAAACATGGACACATCAACGGTTCCTAATTTGGTAAGTTATTATCTCAATCATGTGTTGGCAGTAGTCAAAGAAGCTATGTAAATTCAACTCATCTTCTGCCCCAACTTTTGCAAGTTGGTTACTTCCATACTTTGACCTTGACATGATAAAATCATTTTCTTAAAGACTGCGCTTGGTTTGACCCTATGTCCGCAGGAATAGAAATTTTGATCACCAATATTTCAACAACCTATCATTGAGGAGATATGATGAATGATCAGGGCATAGTTATGCTATGCATGACAAATGTATTTATCAAATCGACACAAGACGCCCGAAAGACCACCATTTTCTTATTAACAATGCATTGGGTACCTTGTTCATGTGATTTCAATCATTTTCAGGAGAAAGGATTGTATAACTTCAACATGGTTTGTTTATAGCTATTACCATGGTACCCAACACATGAAAATAAAAACATGGTGTAAACTTTCACACTTCATTATGACTTTTGGCGATGAAAAAGGGAATGCAAGGCATAAGCAACTATATGACAGGATTATGCATAACATGCGAACGATGATAACAAAATGTATGCAATTGGCTGAACAAAAACATGCTAAATGAATATGTATGACAATGCAACGACTTACGCAAAATGAATATGATAAATGATAAATGCAGGAATGATATGTCCATTATAATGCCATGAAGAGATGCATGATGCGATCAAGGAAACCAGACATGGTGAGTTTGACCTATGTCCTTAATTCAAGAACCTAATGGAAATGATCCAAAAGTCCACTATCTAGTGACAACTCCCAAGGGTATTTTCATGTAACCTTACCGGCCTCTAGAGATATCATCCTCTTAGGTAATACACTATGGCGATAGGGACTATCAGCTACAATGCACCACCAAAAGAGGAAAACTCTAGATGAGGCCTCACTGTTATCAAGGGAGTCAGGGACCCAACATGACCACAAATCGACCTCTACTCCCTATGGCAAACACAGACCTGGGTATAGAGCCCAATATCTCAAAGTGTGTGCAAAAAGTGTGGGTGTCATGTGTGAACGGAGCAACCTAAGAATTACCTAACCCCATCTACAAAACAAACAAAAAATTCCCAGACAGATACAGGAAGTATATCACATGCCGTCTATCTTAGGATTCAATGGCACAATTTATTTCTAACTACAAAGGTAATAGATACAAAGATACACGCCAAGAAGCAACAACGTAGCAAAATTTATATATAGACATGAGAAAAACAATGAATAAAGGAAACGAGTTCGAAGCTAAACCGCAAAACGAATGATAACAGAATGAAACTTTGATCAACATGAGCACAACGCAGGGATTAAAGAGAAAGGGAAAATAAATAAATAAAAGGTCCCGATAAAATTACACACTAGATCAAATGACTTAACTCTCTAACGAGTCCCCAATGGATTCACCATCTATCGCAACCTACCTTACGACGGGACGACAAAAGAAAATAAATAAAAAAACATGTTCGTCTCCTAAGGAGAAAATGAGTGAGAGTCACCACCAATGTTTATTTAAGGAAAATTTTAGAAAAAACAAAAAGAGGTTTGCGAATTTTGAAAAGAAGGGTTCGGGAGTTATTTATGCATAGGGAAAGTATTAGCACCCCATGCGCCCATCATAAGGGACGACAGCCTTTAATCGAGTGTGCAAAACGTGGCTTCAAAATTATTTATTTTCCTTTTTTTATTATTATTTTTTCGAATAGACAAGAGTGTTGCCCTTGCTCCTACGTATCCCTAGGTGCAATGAGGAAATCAGACATACGTAGTTCTTTAATAAGAATGTTTATGTTTTTTTTAAGATTTATTTTAATTGCAAACAAAGAGTCGTTAAGGCCAACCTTGGAACGACGTTTTAAATTTTGAAAAGCGAGGGAGTCGTTAAGGCGTTGGACCTTGAAACGATCTCAGGTGATATTTGAGTAGAAAAGATTACATATATAATATCAAGAGGGATACATAAGGGTACAAAGATTACACCCAATTCTTAAGAAAAACTAACCGATCGTTGCGCAAGTCGCAAGACTAACAAGAGAAATGACGAAGGAAATGATCCACTGTCACAATTCTGCAGCACCTCGGCTTTACTTTTCTTCTTCTCCTTTTTCTTCAACATTTTTTCTCTATTTTTTCAGTTTTTTGAACCCTTAAACCTCTCCCCCATGCATGCCTATTTATAGAAAAAGTCATCTGGTGCAAGGGGAGCTCACCCAAGTGAGCTGGTTACTTAAAGCTGAAGGTATCAGCTTACCCAGGCTAGTGGCTTGCTTAGGGCTGAAGAAATTTCATGGCCCAGGCAAGCCAGATGCTAGCCTAGGCAAGTTTAGGTCTAGAAAAATCTAGGAAATGACCATTTTGCCCCTTCCTTGTGGCTTTTGTTTCTGGAACTTAACAAACAACCATCAAAACCTTGCGCGACCCCTTGGTCTTGCACTGTAACCGATGCCAAACACCATAATTCGATTAGCAATGATCAAAACATCATATCCGAATGATAAAAACATTATACCCAGATGAAATGAAGGTCTGACACACATCCTCTATTTTTCATTTTGCTCTTTGACAAGAACGACATTGGCTAGCTAAGTCGTATATATGATCTCTCTATATGACCTTCTTTTCAATATCCTATTATCATTCAGGAGCCATTTTCCTCCTTCTTTGGCACATAGGCTTGATAGATGGATTTACTGCCCACTTATGACAAAAAAAAATTTAGGTCTACACTTGGCATGCCTATCGGCATCCATGCAAATACGTTGGAATTTTCTTTGAGAGAGGAAGATAAGATTTATATGGTTCCCTCATCTAGATATGCTCCAATTAATATCACTTGCTCTTCCATTTTCCCTCTCTCGAGATCCTGACAACTACCTCTAGGCTCTGATCTAGGTGCACATGCCCCTTTTTAATATCTTCTCTACAATTTAACTCTATGAGCATCACCTCAGACTATTCTTGGTTAAGTGCAACTTCACGTATCCTATTAGAGTTATATGTGTTGGATCAAGTGGCCTCAAAATAATTAAGAAGGGGGGTTGAATTAGTTATTCCTAAACCTTTACTAATTAAAAATTTACTCTTCTAAGGCTTTTACTTATGTTGTTAAGAGAATAAGGAGTAGAAGAGAAACTTAACAGAAAGTAAAAGCAGAAATTAAATGCACAGCAGAAATTAAAAGAGTAGGGAAGAAGGAGACAAACACACAAGAGTTTTTATACTGGTTCGGCAACAACCCATGCCTACATCCAGTCCCCAAGCGACCTGCGGTCCTTGAGATTTCTTTTCCAACCTTGTAAAAATCCTTTTACAAGCAAAGATCCACAAGGGATGTACCCTCCCTTGTTCTCTTTGAACCTAGTGGATGTACCCTCCACTAGAACTGATCCACAAGATATGTACCCTCTCTTGTTCTTAGTCAACAACCCAAGTAGATGTACCCTCTACTTGTACCACAAAGGATGTACCCTCCAATGTGTTAAGACAAAGATCTCAGGCGGTTAAACCTTTGATACTTTGTGAATGGGGATACAAAAGAATTCTCAGGCGGTTAGTCCTTTGAAAACTTTTGTATAAGGGAAAGGGAAGAATCAAAATAATTCTCAGACTGTGTCGTTTTGAATTCTTTGACAAGGGAGAAGGGAGACACAAAAGAATTCAGGCAGTTAGTCCTTCGTTCTTTTGGAAAAGGGAGAAGAGTGACACAAAAATAATTCAGGCGGTTAGTCCTTGGCGAATTCTTTTTGGCAAAGGGAGAAGAGATGAAAAGAATGAATAGCACAAGTTTTCAAGGTTTAGAAAACCAGAAAACTTTGGAAAGCTTTTGGCACAAAGAAGAAGAAGAAGTTCAAAGAGATTCAAGGCTTGTAAAGGATTGTATATGATTGATTGGATTGTTATAAAATGCAAAACAAAGTCTTGCTTTTATAGACTCTTCATGTCTAGTCAAGAGGACCATTTAGAAGAGTTATGACTTTTAGAAAAACTTAAAACCAATTTGAAAAAGTCAAAAACCATTTGAAGAGTTACATCTTTTGATTTATTCAAAAACAATCACTGGTAATCGATTACCAAATCAGTGTAATCGATTACACAAGGCTTTTATGTGAAAGAATGTGACTCTTCACATTTGAATTTGAATTTCAACGTTCAAAGGCACTGGTAATCGATTACCAAAACATTGTAATCGATTACAGCTTTTTTGAAATCAATTGGAACGTTGTAAATTCATTTGAAAACTTTTTCAAATTCATTTTGCTACTGGTAATTGATTACAATAATCTAATCGATTACCAGAGAGTAAAAACTCTTTGGTAAAAGGTTTTGAGAAAAATTCATGTGTTACTCAGTTTTTTGAAAAAAAAACTTTTTAATACTTATCTTGATTGAGTCTTCTCTTAATTCTTGAATCTTGAGTCTTGAATCTTGATCTTGATTCTTGGAACTTGAATCTTGAAACTTGATTCTTGATTCTTGAAATCAAATTTCCTTTTGAATCTTGAAGTGTTCTTGATTCAATCTTGAACTCATTCTTTGATTCTTTGGCATCATCAAAATAACCTTGGAAGGCATTGCTTCCACAATATGGAGACTAGAGAAACCAATGAGGCCATCATTGTAAGGAAGCAACTTTGACTACAAGATTATGAGATTCTTGAAGAAATCATACAACATTATGTCCGTATAGCTACCTATATCCACTAATAACCAATGTACCTTCTTGTTATTGATGAAATCCTTCACCAATAAGGGATCATTATGGCTTGGAACAATTAAGATGTCCATGTCTTTATCATCAAATGTCAAGGGCAAAGGTCATTTTTTGACTGACTCGTGGTTTCTTCCACTATGTGTAGTGGTCAAGACTTCTCTCACATATCGTTTTCCAACATTGTTTGATGGTTCTCCAATGGCAAATCCCCTTGCTATAATGTATATCACCTTATGTTCTTGCTAAGTGTGACACCCTCTACCTGATATACATATTTATATAATAAAATACATTGAAATGCGAAATTACATAAAAGATACTTTATTTTCTAAGCATAAAAGAGTTCATGTGGGTAAAAGGTTCACATCCATGTTAATCATCAAATTAAAAACTTATCAAATAAGGGTATGAAAACATCTACGGCCCAAAACAAGGCTGCCCAATTTTTTTTTACCAAAGGAAAACAACTTAAGCAGCGAAACAACATAATATAACATGTTCAGAATATTATGAAAATAATATAGAAACACATGCTCAAATGCCACATCCTATCAGAGCGTTGTGTCCCAGCATCCTCTAGCACGAGGTTCTTCAAAGTCATCCACCTAACCATCTGCTCCCTCGAACACAAGGTTTGAGATCATCACAGGATCCAAACACAAACAACACACAGAGAGTGAGCTATCACATTCCTAAATAGGTAGAGATAAACAAAAGCACACACACACAGATATGAAATATAAGTATAACAATCTCAATTTAGCATAATTTGCATCATTTTACCACTCATTGCATAACATCACTTGTCCTAAGGATTTAATCACAAAATCACATTCCACACCTTCACATTAATCATGTGTTCAGAACAACACATCTCAAGTATGACACAATATCTCACACTCACACAATTCATTACCCACCAAGGCCTAAACTCTGAAGAGTCCGTTAGGGCCTCTCCCTCATGATTCAGGTCCAACCTAGAAAACATTTTACATGCAGACTCTATCTATGAACTATACAAAACACATGAATCCTCAATTGTTATCAAAATAATTTTAATTTGTCGTGCCTCAAAGTGATTTAACTCACCGGGTTCCCACAGTGGATCCCATCATAATACTCATCGCACATTAACTCGTCGCCCTTAAAGGGTCCTACAGTAGTGTGATTGTACAATTCATAGCTCACAAGTCAATGCACACAACATCTCAATACACGTGTGATCTCCCAATTTAACACATACTCAACTTGTCACTTACACACAGTTCATCACACTTTCATAATCCCAAGACATCATGTTATCACGCCTCATGCATCATATACATGTCACATAGTAATAATATTAATATGTTACGTTCATATAATTATTCATCTCATTAAAACAAGCATTTAAAATCATATATGTGTCGCTAGAGTTTGAACTATGCAATACACAAATACTCAATTGTTTTCAAAATCTTTTTAACTCGTCATGCCTCAAAGTGATTAGACTCGTCGGGTTCCCACAGTGGAGCCCATCGTAAAACTCGTCGTGCATTAACTCATTGCCCTTAAAGGGTCTTACAGTTGTGTGATTGTATAGTTTATAGCTCACAACTCAATGCGTATAAAATCTCAATACACATGTATCTTACAATTTAACACACTCAATTTATCATGCACACTCAATCTCAATTACAATGTTATAATCCCAAAGCAACATGTTATCACACCTCATGAATCATATGCACATCACATAGTATTAATATTTACATGGCACAAAACATGTATATATTAAGTCAAACTATATTATTTTCAATTAAAAAGAGTTAATAAATAATTAAACTAAAATGCATTAAAAATATCTATTGTTAAATCTTAATATATTAATTTCCTTCAATTTAATTTTATTATTTTAACTATTAATTCCTAATTTATTTTAACAATTCATATACATATATATGTGTTATAATCATCACGTAATAAACTTATGAGACCAAAACATGACAAAGAACGTTTCCAACAATCTAGTTCTCATGCTAATCTAGTAAATTTTGTCCAAAACACGAATGAATTATACATAAATGTTTCTCACAACATGGGGAATTAAACCCCTCAAACAATTTCACACAACCATATCAAAATCAAATGAATCAAAATCATGTGTTCAAAAACACAAAAACATCAAGAACACTCTATTTTATTAACCAATTCGCATAAAGGCATCAATTGGCCCGTCAAACATAACAATTTCGTGATTATAATCATAAAGGCAGAATTATAATACAGTAAATATCTCAAAATAAATCCCAATTTGATCTTCTAAGGACCCCTACACATGTTCATTCTAAATCCCAATTGCAATAAACTTATTTCTTACCTCTAAGCGGGTTCACGTGTGTAGTCCAGAAGCGTTAACGGTATCTCTAGTGGTTCCCTGAGATTCCTCAAGCTTTTCCTCTAGTTGCTCTGCTAGGATTTCCAAGCGTTAGAGAGAGGGAGAAGGGACTGGAGCTTCAATTTCACTATCTCCGTGCGAGTGGAATTTCTTTCTCTATAGACATTATTTCACAAATCCCAAGGGTGGGAATGTGTGAATATGAGTTACGATGGTGGTATCCCAATTTTAGGACAATCCAATGATTAACGAGTCTGGGATCATAGTTTTACTAGAACAGATTTGAGAGTACGTGGGGGAAAAGATAGGGTTTTGGGAGAGGAAGAAGGGAAAATGAATTTGGGAGGAGGAGATAGTGTAGAAATATATCATAAATGTAAAAATTGACCTAATATGTCTCTAGTTATATCTAGGGTACTCTGAGTCTATTATTTATTCTATTTTTATTTATTTTATTATTTGATAAAAAGAAACTCTATTTTACTCTTACATTGAATAAATAACCAATTAAAACATCCGTTTATTTTCTAAAGCATCATTTTGCTCTATTTATTTTCTAATACTATGAAACTCTTATTTTAATTAACAAAAGCTATTTTCTCTCATTTATTTAATTTCTAAAAAATATATTAATTTTTAAATAAAAACTCTATTTATTGTACGAAAAAGCGGGGTGTTAGAGTGAGGAGAATTCAATCTCTTATGAGGAGAACCTGACTTATGTTTCGAATCATATCCATCTTGATGTATTGTCTGCATATAGTTTTCTACCTCTCTTTCTGGAGTCCTATACCTGTATCTCGAGGAGCATTCCCTTGAGCGCCCTCTTATTTGATGTCGGTTGGGACTTCTAGACCTTTCTATTTGCTTGTCACTATTTAATCGATCATATCGAGGCTTGTAATTACCTTCTCGGTCTCGCGCATATTTGTCTAGTTTGCCCCAACGTGTGAGGATTCCAATGGCATTTTTCAATTGAAAATAGTTGACAGTGTCATGCCCTATTGCGTGGAGATAGCGACAATATTTTGATTGATCTCTTCCGTCATTCCTAGTTCTTAATGGCTTAGGCACATCAAGACCGACATCTTTTAACTCAACATTCATGATTTCATACAATATTGTCCCTTGTGAAGCATTTAAGGGCATATAATAGTCGTCCCTTTTTGTTGTAATTTTACAAGTCATTCTTTCAAGCGACTGAGGTTGCTTGTCACCTTTTGTCTGTGTTGTTGTCTTTTGTGTATTTTTCTTTTCGGATGACTTTAACTTTCCAGCTTCTAAGATATTTTCATAATTGATGTATTTTTTTTCCTTTTACAGAAATTCCTCCAGGGTTACTAGTGGAGTTTTTGAGATAGATATGAAGAAATGAGATCATTCCCTTACACTGTCCTTTGCCAGCATCAACTCTACCTCAGACTATCGATTATTCATGACTCTTGCCTCCTTTTTGAATCGCGAAATTTACTCTCTTAATGGCTCCTCAAGTCCTTGCCGGATTAGCTTTAAGCCAACCTTCATTTTTGGCCTTTCTTTGTTGGTTGCAAAGGCGAATCTAAATTTTTCTCTTAAATCAATCACAAGTCAATGGATCTCGGCGACAAAGATTGAAACAAACTTCAACAGAGTGGACTTTAATAATAGTGGAAATGCGTGACACATTATCAAGGCTAAAGCTTCTTTGTATGACAACGTCGATTCAAACACCAACAAATGATCATACATATCAGATGATATGTCATACAACCAATTGCTAGAAGTTATCTCAACTGCTTTGGGACTTGGAGCTCTACCAAGCATTTTGAAAATGTCATGTTGAAAGTCATCAGAATCCACCCCTTCTTCCATCTTTGTGGTAATACTAATCCTATTTTTCTGGATTTCGATGGAATTTGCAACTTTGATTTGCTTAACTTATTTTTGCTTCATCTTTCCTTTGCCTTCAAATCTCCTTCATCTTATATTGCTTTCGAGTGCTTGTTTTGTGCATCATCCTTTTCTGTTTGTAGATTCCTGATCGATTTTTGTTGTTCTTCAAGCACTACTTTCTATTGTTTAAGCATCTCTACGAGCTCAGTTAGTTGAGCACTTGTGAACGTTGCATTCTCTTCCATCCTTGGAGAAGTTATGGCATAGGTGGAGTGTATAATTGCTACTGAAGCTTTTTTGTTTCGCATGCTCACCATAACAAAAAATCCACGAACGATGGATCCTTTAATCTTAGAGAATCAATGTCCCCACAGAGTTTGCCATTGTTATGGTGTGGGACATGGAACGTGATATGGCTCATGCAGCATTGGACAAATTGAATGAGAAAGAAAGAATGCAAAAGAGAAATCAGAGTGGGTGTGAGAATACGTATAGTATTGAAATTGTGTTGTTTTGTCAAATGCGATTACATGCGTATATGGTGTTACCATCCATGGGGCTAATATAAGTATTTGTGTTAAATATCCTATTCTGAGGGTTACATCATATGTGCCTAGAATTGGCTTTCCACTAGGGCATCTCTTATTTAAGTTGGCTTCTTGATCCTATAACCGGCTTGTAATCCTCAAGTCGATCTTCATGTGTCTATGTTTTGTGTCACGTGTCCATGATGAGTAAAATTGATATTTATCTTAGAACAGTTGCCTCCCAAGTTGATATTATCTTGGAGAGGTAATGTCGACTTAACAAGTGTGTAAGTGGATATTTAACCCAAAACAATTATTAACTCAAACACATATTTTTTCTTTATTAGTGTTTTTTAATTTTAATTTTTTTCTCTCATATACACAAAGGTTTGCCCTCCACGTATCTGTCCTTGGTTGGCATTGCTTGTGAGTTCGGTCATGTTTTTTTCTTAATAATAATTCTTTGTGGTCCAAAAAAAATATTGATAATGACTTTTAAGTTATATAGCTTACCATCTTTCATATTTTGAGTGATACAATTTTGCCGTGTTAACAGTTATAGGAAAAGCAATTTAAAATATGGAGAAAACGAAAAAACACACATTTTACTCCAACTGTTGGAGAGGAAAAAGTTTTGCATGAGGAAAGCATTAATGTAATGCAAATGCTTAGCAATGCACATCTCCCGTTGTTGGGGTTTGTAACGGGCTTTGCTAAGTTGCTCACAAACTCTTTAAGATCTCAACTGTTGATTTCACATTTGAGACTTCTAGAAATACCTGCATTATATTACAGTAATGTTTTGCGTCTTGTGCAGAACTTTCTCCTCTCCGAATGTTGGAATAAAATGGCCTTGGTTTTTTTTTTCTTCATTTTCTCCGTATTTTAAATTGTTTTCCCTATAATTATTAACATTGCAGAGTTGTATTATTCAAAATATGAAAGAGGTAAGTTATACAAATTAAAAGTGTTGTTATCCATATTCTTTTTGGACGACAAATAATTAATTATTATTAAGAAATAAGCATGATCGAACTCACAAGCAGTGCAAATGAACATGAACCTGCATTATAGACCTCTACAATTAAGCCAAACCATTCAATATCGCATAAAGCACAATATACCTAAATAAAAACTATCATGTTCAACAAAGAAAACAAAAGCACAAATGAACACACGATATACACAATAATTCTCTACCACCCATAAATCTCGTGAGAAATCAAAAACCACGCATTGATTAAAACCAAAAGTCATTATCAATATAATAACTGAGAATACTTACCTTGAAGAGATTTCGATTGATTGTGGTGAAAGTTTCTTGTGTTCACGCTTGTTGGATGATCTTTCAAAATCTGTCATATATAACATCAACTACAGTGTGGATTATGTTTACCTATACTGATATTAGTTGTCAAATCTTCCTTATGTATAGTGAGACACTTCAGACGTACAAACATGGGAAGTATACAAAGAGCATGTTAGTTTCTCCTCCGCGTTCATTTGTAAGTGGCCTTTCATTTGTTACGATAACTGCAAACCCATTATCCTTTGGCTTTCCTTAATAGTTATATCATTTGTTAGGACTAGGTTGTTCGGGTTCAATTTGGTTCGATTTATTGTCGAAAAGTTACCTGAATCAAACTTAAAAAATATATGCAGTTCAATTTGGTTCAATTTTCATTTAAAATAAACTTTGAATCAAACCAAATTAATATTTCGTGGTTCTGTTCAGCTTTTGTGATTTTTATTAAAATATTATTTCATTAAAATTCATATTTTTTTATATTTTAAATAAAATTATATTAAAAAAAATTGATAACAATCTACAAAATTTATTATTATGTTAAACATTTTATCATAAAAATTTACAAATTTTTGTTTATTTTAAACCAAATATATCTTTAAAAAAAAGTCATATGAAAAAAAATATGTATTATATAAATTTCCTATATATAATACAATAAAATATTATGAAACTAAGTGTATCATGCAAATAGCCCTCTTAAAGTTTACTTTAAAGTAAAATTATTATAATTAGAGTTTCAATTAAGAGTAATAATTTATAAACTTAAAACCG
The DNA here is from genome assembly GCF_000004515.6 of Glycine max. Lineage (NCBI taxonomy): Eukaryota > Viridiplantae > Streptophyta > Magnoliopsida > Fabales > Fabaceae > Glycine > Glycine max. Next base: position 20,132,206 of record NC_038243.2, read on the forward strand.
TACCTAATAAAACTAAGTTAACAGCATTTGTTGTTTATTTTTTGGTAAATAATAGCAATTGTTATATATTTTTTAACACAAAATGTAAGAGTATTTCAGTGATGTGAAGAAGAAGAAAAAAAGTTTTAAAATAGATAAGAGAACACTAAATATTGGAGATAAACTTGTTGCAACTATATATGTTATTTTGGAGATAAAAAGTTTAACATTAAAATCGGGACAATCATGTGATACGTGATCTTGGCATCTTTAAAACTAATTTCAGTTGTGGACAAAAAAAAACTAATTTCAGTTGTAAAATTAACAAATAAGTGAAATAACTATACCAATTTCAGTTAAAAAATTAACAAATATCTATACGTCAGTTGTTCTTTCTCTTACTCTTTACCCTTTTTCTCTTTGTCCTAATTCTATTTTAATCAAATTCATGTTATATTTACTTCTTATTTTTAACTAAATATTTTTTATTTTACAAGTTTATTGGTCCTTCTATTGTATCTGGATTTTGATTTGGCTATCGCATTCATGTGCACTAAAATTTATATATTTTTATAATTTATCCTATTATCCATTGACACATACAATAATTTTAGTTTAGTAGGCTTTCTGAATACATATTGTAATATTGAATTTCAAATTTAACAGGAAACAAATTTCTGGAACAGGTTTTTCGGTTCTTGGCCAATAAAGAAAATAGGTAAATTGAAAAATATGTAAGTTAAATTACCACATTGCCTTTAATTTGGGTCTGTTTAATTTGATGCATACTATATTTCTCTTATTTTAAAGATTTTTTAATGGTTTTTCCAAATGAATAATTTTAATTTTGTTGCATACTATGAGTTATAATTCAAAATAATATATTAAGTCTTTTTAATTGATTATCTTGTCAAATACTTTTTTAACTGTTTTAATTAATACTAAATTTCCTTTAAAAAACGAACACTTAATTTCATAATTAACTTCAAATCTATACTATATACATACTACTAGTAAATCTTTAAATACGTTTTAAAGATACATATTTTTTTTACCACATTTCAAATGTTTTAAAGATAAAAATAAAATGGTATTGTGAATTCTAAGCAAGAAAGTAATTTGTCCACATATAATATGCAATTGCATATGCAACAATTGTGCAATATATGTGTCCATGACAATGTCCAAACCTCCACCATTAAATAATTTCTTAATAATATAGTATATCTACACTATTCATCTATATACTATATATTAAAAGAAAACACCACCAAAATTACTGTTGTGCCCCTGCTTAGAAATCAGACAGTTGTCCCTTTTAATGGTTTTTTGGTCATTTTTGTGACCGGTTTAGACTCCTTTGGTTGTGACAGGTGTTTGTTGAGTAATCCAATCTTCACTGCTTTGTTGTGCCTTGTGGTTTGATGGTTATAGTTTCCGGTGATTATGTTTTTGCGCTTTTATTCGATCACTTCTTCTTCTCCTCTTTGGATTGTTCTGCATTTTCAATTGTGAGCTTTTTAGAATCTTATGCATGGCTGGTTTTGTAGTTGTTCTGTTATTTTACTCCTTTTGGCTGAGTTATGTTTGTTTTGCAGCTTTTCTTTGTTGCGTTCTTCGGCTTGTTATGAGAAGTCAAGGTAATAGTTTTGATCAATGTTGTTGCGTGTTCATGCATGGTTGTGCTTCACTTCTTATTCGTTGTCTTGCTTTTGCAGTTTTATTCGATCACTTCTTCTTCTCTAGCTTTTGCGTTTTGCTTCTTATTGGTTGTTGGGACTGTTAAGGTTCATTCATGTTCTGTGATTGTTTAGTATAGTTTTTCTTCCACTGCTTTTTTCAATTTGTTTCTGTTTCTTTGCTAACCTTGTTGACTTTCTTTTGTCTTTCAGTTTTCATTTTGCCAGGTGTTTCACTTGGTTATAAAGAGTAAGAATTTAGTTTCATTTATGCATGCTTGCTTTTGCTCTGTTAGTGGTTGGTCACATAGACAAGGTTTACTTTTTACTGAGTCATATGCATTGTGCCCCCTAACTTTGCTGTTTATTTCTCGGTTTTCTTACTTCTTTGCTAACGTTGCTGACTTCCCTTTGTCTTTTAGTTTGTGTTTTCTCAGGTGTTTCACTTGGTTATAAAGAGTAAGATCATATTTTCATTTATTGTTCAGATAGACAAGGTTTAATGTTTACTGACTCATGCATGTGTGCCTATATCTTTCGTGTTTATCGTAAATTTTTTTAAAAACAATTTTGGGTTTACAAAGTTTCTTGGGGACACACACAAGAAAACCATTGTGTTATGTTGCAGCTCTTTATGTTGCCAAACTTTATGACATAAATGCAGAGTTAGTTGAGGACAAGGGATTTTTGGAATCCTTGAAGGATTTGATATCTGATAATAATCCAATGGTGGCCGCTAATGTTGTGGCAGAACTTGCCGAAGTTCAGGAAAATAGTTGTAGTCCCATCTTTGAGATCTCCAGTCACAGACTATCCAAGCTCCTTTCTGCTTTAAATGAATGTACAGAGTAAGTTTGCTATATATTTGCTAACATAATTAAAATGGGAAACAATTTTGATTCAATTTTAACACAACTCCTCTCTTTTATTGGTTATAATTTTATTTGACATCTTGGCTTGTCTTCATTCATCCATGATCACATATTGGCTCATTAACCTAACAACACTTACCTTTGCTTCACATGCTAGATGGCGTCAAGTTTTTATATTGGATGCTCTTTCTAGATACAAGGCAGCTGATACTCGTGAGGCTGAAAACATAGTAGAAAGAGTTACTCCTCGCTTACAACATGCCAATTGTGCAGTTGTTCTATCAGTTGTTAAGGTGGTTTTTTCTTTTTATCCTATGTCACCTTATGTCTCTGGTAATACTTTGGAGATAACATTTTCTTGGTTCACTAACTACTATTTATAATGACTTTTAGATAATCCTTCTGCAAATGGAGCTTATCACTAGTACTGATGTGGTTCAAAATCTTTGCAAAAAGATGGCCCCTCCTCTTGTGACATTGCTCTCTGCAGAACCTAAGATACAATATGTCAATCTTATAGTTCAAAGAAGACCAACAATACTTGCTCATGAAATTAATGAACTGTTGCAGGCTTTAATATGTGGAATTGGTTACCTTGAGCAGCCAGTTTTAACATGAAACAAGTTTCAATGTTTTTTGCTGAATTAAAAATCATTGATGAATTTTGAGTTTCAGAGAGTAGAGATAGTTCAAAATAGAATTTTATAAAAATTGTGGATATGGTCAGTGGTTATGTTTTTTGTTATATTGATAGTTGTGTTGTTTAGTTTATTGGCAATAGTCAGTGCTCATTCTTGTATTATTCTTGCTGTTAAACTTTTTATTCTGTTTTTTTAACTAGGGAGGTCATTGGTGGCAGCATGTATAAGTTGCATCATACCTTGGCTCTTAATGCTTCTAAGTAAATTTTACGAGCTCTGAAGCCAAGTTAACCAAGTGTTTTTTCTATTGAGTTCATATGATAAGTACTTGACTCTCTTTCTTTTGTGTGTGTATGTGTTTGTTTGGAAATATGCTATGTTCTCAGTTGCAATTTACCTGTAGTTAGTAACTTAGTATGCTGGACTTGAGTGCTCTTGGAAAAAGTTATACTTCTTAACCTTACCTTTAGGTGAAATAATATTAGTCCTTTGATGGCCCAAACCCAATTCCTGCATGTATACTCCCCCAAGAGAAGGGAATTTGTTGAATATGAGGGAGGCAGATCATAGCTAGCGGGAGTGAGTTTTTCTTTTTTGGAATTGGAGGCTCTGTGACTCACGCAATGAAGAGCCATCTCCATAGCTTTGAGCTCATGATCTTACAACCTCTACTATTGATTTGATTGGAATAGATTTCTAATTCTCCATCATCCTAGATTCTAAAAAAGATATTATATAAACCATCAAACATGATCAGTATATATAGATATACCATAAGTTTAAAACTGTACTGGCACAAGATAGCATAGGTAGTAGTAGTAGTAGTAGTAGTAGTAGTCGTAGTAGTGGTAGTAGTGGTAGTAGTGGTAGTAGTGGTAGTAGTGGTAGTAGGTGGTAGTAGGTGGTAGTAGGTGGTAGTAGTAGTGGTAGTAGTGGTAGTAGTAGTAGTAATAGTAGTAGTAGTGGTAGTAGTGGTAGTAGTGGTAGTAGTGGTAGTAGTGGTAGTAGTGGTAGTAGTGGTAGTAGTCGTAGTAGGTGGTAGTAGGTGGTAGTAGGTGGTAGTAGGTGGTAGTAGGTGGTAGTAGGTGGTAGTAGTGGTAGTAGTGGTAGTAGTGGTAGTAGTGGTAGTCGTGGTAGTGGTAGTGGTAGTGGTAGTGGTAGTGGTAGTGGTAGTGGTAGTGGTAGTGGTAGTGGTAGTAGTGGTAGTAGTGGTAGTAGGTGGTAGTAGGTGGTAGTAGGTGGTAGTAGGTGGTAGTAGGTGGTAGTAGGTGGTAGTAGTGGTAGTAGTGGTAGTAGTGGTAGTAGTGGTAGTAGTGGTAGTCGTGGTAGTGGTAGTGGTAGTGGTAGTGGTAGTGGTAGTGGTAGTGGTAGTGGTAGTGGTAGTGGTAGTGGTAGTGGTAGTGGTAGTGGTAGTGGTGGTTTTGGGATACCTCCCTGTTTATGATTTATGACTTATCTATTGCAGAAATGAGTTTATTTGATTTTATAGTATGCACCCAAAGGTGATCTTTACAAGGAATCACAAAAATGCAAATATTTCAGTCAAAGGCGTGTAACTATTGTAAGTATATATCATACAACAACATTCCTTCTAGGTGGAATTGCCACAATATGGGCATTCTTCTTAGCAAGAATTATTACAGTAGGATAATAGTTACGAGGATTTGAAAATCATTATGGCTTTAGAGTAAGTCTAATTTTTCACTTCAATTATTATTATTATTATTACTCAAGTCAAGTGACCATGACTATGCTAGGGCGTTGCCTAGGATATTCCCGTGATTCAAATTTGTCACAATGAACAGGTCAGGGCAACCACGGGATTTGAAGAAGTAAGTGTTCCTCTCATTTTTCACTTCAATTTTATTTTATTTGAATTTTTCATGTTTTGTTACACTAGCTGGTCTTTTTTGTTTTGGGGATTCGGTAGGTACATGCATAAGAAATTTCAGAGTAAGTATGATTTTTCACTTCAATTTTATTTTATTGTAATTTTTCATGTAAGCTTGATTTTTCACTTCAATTTTATTTTATTTTATTTTAATTTTCCATGCTCGGTTACACTTGCTGTGTATTGATCTGCAATTGTCTTTTTTGTTTTGGGGATTCGACAGGCACATGTAGGCATGGCTGTTGGACCTTGTGGCCTCAATAATCTTAAGAGGGATAGGCTTAGAATGCAGAAGAAGCACCAACAATCAATTTAATAATGTTCTATAAACATGCAAGGCAAAATTGATTGCAATAACATAAATGAGATAAGGGAAGAGAGAATGCAAACACAGTTTTATACTGGTTCGGCCACAACCCGTGCCTACGTCCAGTACTCAAGCAACCCACTTGAGATTTCCACTATCTTTGTAAAATCCATTACAAAGTCTGAGCCACACAGAGACAACCCATCCCTTGTGTTCAGGAATCCTTTACAACAAGAGACTCACAGTCTCTTAACCAATCTCATTGAATAAGAAGAATGGAAGAAGAATTCTCTCTTCAAGAGAAGAATATTACAATGAAGATCATGTAAGAATCCTTATAGATTTTGCAAGTGTTTGATCAAGGATTTCTTGAGAGAGCATTTGACAATGAAGTTCTTTTGGAATCTCTCTCATTGTCTTTTGAGAGGATAAGATATTTTTGCCAAGCAAAACTCTCTGCATAAAATTCGTGCCCAAGTCACCTATTTATAGGCCTTTGATGGTCATTCACAAATCTAATGAAAAGATGTGACTGTTGGCGATATTCCTTGAAAATCCTCTCTGGTAATCGATTACAGAATTAGTGTAATCGATTACACAGTTGTTTTTCTTGAACAATTGTGACCCTTCATTTAAAATTTGAATTCCCAACGTTCAGAGTCTCTGGTAATCGATTACATATGATGTGTAATCGATTACACACTTTCAAACCATTGGTAATCGATTACATGTATTGGTAATCGATTACATGTGCCTTGAATGACTTGAAACCTTTCATTGTGAGGCAAGGCTTGATCTTGAAGAAATCTTGAATCAAGGCTTTGTTTGTTGAAACAATCTTGTATTAATCTTGAAGCAAAATGAGCCTTGTTTAATTCTTCTTTTGACATCATCAAAATCATGTATACATACATTTACAATGGCAACGGGGCCCGAACCCGTGGGGCCCGAACCCGTGGGGCCCGCCCTGATTTTGACGGAGAAGATCTGAGTTGACCGGGGTCGGGATCGGGGTCGGATTTTCCCCGATAGCCAAATTCGGGTTCGGGGTCGGGGATGGGATTCTCAATATCCGCCCCGAACCCATCCCCAAACCCGCCCCGCTAATAATTAATATAGATAACACATTGAAATATGAAACTATTAGATTGAATTTTATGTTAGTGTTGGATTGAATTTTATGTTTTATTTAAAATTATATTTTTTATTTTATGACAAATTATATTTTTTAATAAAATTTTATAAAAATGTTGGGGGCGGGGCGGGGCGGGGAAAACCCGACCCCTATTGGGGACGGGGATAAGGGTGTAAATATACACCTCCATCGATTTTGGGGAAGGGGCGAGGAGGGAAATGGGGAGTCGGGGGTGGGGGTGGGGTAAACAAAACCCGGCCCCGACCCGCCTCGTTGCCATGCCTAGGCACATGCACAAGAAATTTCAGAGTAAGTCTGATTTTTCACTTCAATTATTATTATTATTATTATTATTATTATTACTCAAGTCAAGTGACCATGACTATGCTAGGGTGTTGCCTAGGATATTCTAGTGATTCAAATTTGTCACCATGAACAGGCTAGGGCAACCACGGGATTTGAAGAAGTAAGTGTTCCTCTCATTTTTTCACTTCAATTTTATTTTATTTTAATTTGTCATGCTCTGTTACACTAGCTGGTCTTTTTTGTTTTGGGGACTTGGCAGGTACATGCACAAGAAATTCAATAGTAAGTCTAATTTTTCACTTCAATTATTATTGTTGTTGTTGTTGTTATTATTATTATTATTATTATTATTATTATTATTATTATTATTATTATTATTATTATTATTATCATCATCATTATTATTATTATTACTCAAGTCAAGTGACCATGACTATGCTAGGGTGTTGTTTAGGATATTCGCGTGATTCAAATTTGTCACCATGAGTAGGTCAGGGCAACCACGAGATTTCAAGAAGTAAGTGTTCCTCTCAGCTTTGTAAACATTTGTATGAGTATTTCTTGGTTTTAATGACTATGTATTTGAACAATGTAGCTATGGAGAGTAACATGTAATGTTGCATCTATGATTTACAAAGTTGATGGAACTGTTATTCTACAATCAATATTTGCTTTATATTTGGAAATTTGCATTTTGAATGTGGTTCATATTATTCTAATGCAAACTTTTTGTTGTTTTAGCTTGGAGCAAATGCCATATTGGTAGTGTCTCTTGCAATCTGCAGAGTTGGTGCTGCTGTCCTAAAAGTTCCTCTTTACAAGGTATTTATCCATGAGTTGTGGTACTTGATCATCTCAAATGAAAATGCAAAAGGAGAGAACAAAAAAACCCAACTAATACAGAAAATATAAGCAACGATTTATAATCTGACACACATATTTTCTTGAACTACTTGCCAAGCCTATTGAGAATCTTTCCACTGCTGAGATACAATTGGAGAAGAGGGGGGCAGAATGATATGTGAGAGCATTATGTTTTGGTTACTATTCTTGGCAGTAGAACATTCAACATATTTTTGTTATTTAAATTTATATTGTGCAGAAGACCAACTACTATATCTTTAGAGTTGCTCTTCCTTTACCCTTTGTTAGCATATAAATTAAGCTCCAGTTATTTTGATTCTCTACCATAAATTCAAACTTAAAATTTTCTAACTGGCAGCTAACCTTTTGTGTGCCTTGAACCTAATCATTAAAAATCTTCAAATCACAAAAATATGTTTTTTAAAATTCTAAATCTTAGAATTTTTTATTTTTTCCTTGGAAAGCTTGATTTAGTTATTTTAATCAAATTGCTCGAAGAATTTCTTGCATTACTAACTGCAGATCTAGAAACAGTCCAGAAATATTTAGGACAAATTTTTGCATAGATGTCTATCTTTTTACAAGTCACATATTATACTGATCATTTATCTGACAGGCTACCTTTTTTGTTGCTTCTCTTGTGCTTGGATGTATCAATATCATACGTGTGATGTGATGTGCCTCTGCCATTTACAGGTTCAGGATCCACACAGAATTAAATACAATGGAACAATTCAAGGTCTAAAATATATATGGAGAACTAATGGTTTTCATGGGTTGTTCAAAGGGAATGGTACTAATAATTGTCCTAAATTCTGTTGTCCAGTTCTTCAGTTATGAGCAAGCTTTCAAGTAAGCTTTGCTTTAGATATACGCTGATGTACTGCACTTTTATGATGATAAATTTGTAATGATGAGATTCTACCATCCTTTTGTATTTTAACTTTTTCAAAACAGTTTTCTCTAAGCATGGTCACTCTTTTGGCAAAGTAGTTTCAATTTTTATATCCATGTCTTACATATATAGCTCTTTCTCCTCTTTTGACTGAATGTTTCTTTTCTGGCAGAGGTATACTGCATGATTATTGTCTCTTGCTCATTCCAAAGAAATCTTTGCGTAAACTTTACATTGTTTCTGAAATTCCAGCATTTTTATATATCCATGTCCAAAAGGGAGGAAGTCAAGATTAATGCATGGGAGAACTTACAAAAGGTCAAAGGATGAAAGGAAACCTTCACGTCTGATTTTGAAAGGGGGAGATCTTATTGGATTGGATCCTATCTCAATTTTTCGTTCAAAAAGAATTCTCCCTAGATACACAATACACATGGCATTCTATTTTATTTTATTTCAAAATTGAATCAATTTTATAAGTTTAAAAAAGACCTATAATAATAATAATAATAATAATAATAATAATAATAATAATAATGCTAATAATAATAATAATAATGAAACAAAACCAAACATTATTTCCTATCTCTTATTATTATTATTATTATTTATTATTATTATTATGCAGGCTTTGTTCTATTATAGTTTCTTAGTTTGTTTTCTAATCAGAAAATAAATTGTTGCTTTGTTGAGTGGATTTGCAACTTGAGGTGCAATATCAGCAAAATGTAACTCTTTTTTCTTTCATTTTTTGTCATTTTTATCATGGTTTTCTTTGTCTTATATGTTACAAATGACAGACATACATGACATTTCAATGCATGTATAAAATAGACTTAGAAACCTTATACCCAGAACTGTGATATTTCAACATTCCACTTTGCTATTGTATGTTTGGTTTCTTTGGGTTCCTTAAAAAAAAGGATGCACTTTGGGAAGTGGTTCATCTTTTGTAGATATTAAGAAATCAAAATTTTAGTTTGCTTATATTTTTTCGTGCTCATAGGAATATCCTTATGCTTATATTTTGGTTTTGTTTCATTATTATTATTATTATTATCATGTAGGCTCTGTTCTTCTATAGTTTCTTATTTTGTTTTCTAATCAGAAAAATAAATTGTTGCTTTGTTGAATGGATGAACAACTAGAGTTGCAATATCTAAAAAATATATTTGGTTTCTTTGGGCCAAATCATTATTTTCTTTTGCTTCTGATGAATGTCTAAGCTCTTCTATATTTAGTTTCCTTGCTCATACCTATAATGACTGTCATATTCAGTACTCAATTGTTTTCTTTGTAGTTTTGTGCTAGCTGAACTCCATATTATCCACGACCATGGTTCATAATAGATTCCAGACATTTTGTTTATTGATTCCTGAAGCATTCTGGGGGTACTGGTCTGTTGCTTTTTTTCAACAGGTAGTTTCTTTGGGAAATAACATTGTCATCCAAATTGCAGCTGAAAGCAGCCTTAAGATCAGTATTTTCATCCCGTTAGTTTAACTGCATGTTTAACTTTTATGCCTAAACCTCCCACTATACATATCTTTGGAGCAAATTGCACTGCTATAGTACCTACTCCTTTAGCAGTTATTGTTCTTAATTAGGCAGTTTTTTATGTCTAAGATCCGTATTTGTTTTTGTTTTTAATTCCCCTCAATTTTCCTTAATGGATTTCTTGATATTTTCCATATGAGAAATCAAGTGGCTTTCATCCACCAAGTGGAAGCTGTGGGTATGTGGTGGTTCTCATCCATTTTTTTTTTTCATTTTTCATTTTAACCTTTGTGATTCTAATACCAAAGTTTTCTTGATATTTTTTAAGGAACTTTCTTACTTTCTTTCTTTTCTCATCATGCAAGATATGAAGGACTACATGTTTGGTAAGTCTTTTTTTGGCTATTTTTTTGTTGATCCTTTCCTACGATTTTTGGTTTTTCTTCAATTCATGGTTGAATTTTTTGTATCTTTGTCTTTGAATAAGTTTCTGGTGAAGTTTGTTTAGAAGAAAGTGTGACTAAGTGATTTTTTTCCCATATTAATATACATCTCTATGTCGTTTTCTTGCACAGTGAGTTCTTTAAATAATTTTTTTTGTCATTTATATATTTCACTTAATAGTTCTTAACTGATTGAAATATGATTTCAAGTTCTTCTTTATGGAGGGCAAATTGTTGCTTGGAAGAATCATCGAAAGGAAAAACTTTTTTTATGAGCAGTAAGGTAAAAAAAAATAGTGGCACTTATGAAAAATTTGTGCTTGAGATTGAATTCATGTATCTATATTTTATTGTCAACCTTGAATGATATTTGAAGATCAAATTTCTTTTGAATTTGTTTCATTTATTTGCGATTGTTTACACATAGTTGATGTAATCTATTTCTTGGCTTCAAATTGCAATATTGTAAATAAAGCACCTTATGTTTTGTAGTTTACAATTTTTGAAAAATGTTTTCTAAATGATGCAGTTTCAACAATTAGTTAATTATAAATATTAACTTTGTTCATAATTCACTTGTGAATTTAATTTTAACTCTATATTGCATTTAAAAAAGCTTGCAAAGTAACTTAACAAACAACCCGTGCATTTGCACGGGTTGCATACTAGTTTGTTTTACACCTTTTCTATGTATTCTATGTGGCTCTAGACAACTACTTATAAGTATTTTTTTTAAAGGAAATAAGCATTTTTAATTGGTTAAATTGAAAAGTTCATAAACATGTACGAATAAGAGATAATTTATATTTATAATATATTCTACATGTCTGTATAATAATGTCCAAATCCCTACCATTAAAGAGAGATTATAATAGTTTACTTAAAAATTCTATACATGATTCTCTTATTATGCAAACTCAATTTCATGACAGTTATAATTAAAAAAATAGTGTTTGACATTATTTTCTTTCTCTCTATCTCGCAATTTGAGTCATGAAATTATAGAAAGAAAAATTACTTAAAAGCTTCCCACTTTTTTTTTGTGTGGATAGCCTCACATTTAAGAAAGCAAAATTACTTAAAAGCTTAATTGGGGAACTAAATTTGTGTTAGTGATGAAAGACACTTAATTCACTTGTAAATTTAAGAAAGAACTATAAAAAGTTTTTCAAGAAACTGTAGGAAAAAAATCAGTAAATGAAAACCAAAAAGTAAAAAATCAATAAATCACATTACTTTTGGTATTTCAAAACACAATAGGCACGGATTTTTAGGAAAAAAATTAAGAAGCCTCAAGAACTTATTAAAAATTATCTCCAAAAGTAACAAAGAAAGATTTTGAAATTTGCAATGATGAGGTAGACATGAAAAAAAGACTTAATAAGGAGCAAGTTAGCAACAGTCACGAATGAAGGTTTTAAGGTTTGCATTTCAGCACCTGATGAAGTTGCTTTAGATGATTTTGGCAACCATTTGCTTGGCAATTTGAGTAATGGGAATAAGTGGCTATTTTTTTTTTTAATTTCTTCTCTCCCTCATTTTTGTTTTCTTTTTGTTATTCCAAGTTGTCATTAATGAGTATCAAATTTAGGTGATACTTTTTTCCGAGTGCCTATAATTTAAGATTACAAAGAATTGTTCTCTACCATGACGTCTATATAATTGCATTTGTTTTTAGTTTTTACATTCGAAATCAGTTCCTAGTGATCTAGAGATGATAAAATTCAAAATTAAACTTACAAATATAAAGACAATTAAAGTAAAAAAAAATACTTATAAAATTAATCTAATTTCATTTCTATTTTCGTTAATCATGGGGAACGTGACGGGTATAGTATAGAGCTTATATTAGAATTCCAACAAGCGATGAAGATTGACAAGATCTTGAAATAAGATATTATTGGGAAATATTCAATAGATATCTATTTTCTCCCTCGTAGCTGTTCTCTCCAGCATCTCTCCATTCCCTTTTGAAATTCTTTTGTAGACCGTGTCTTCCTACTTTTGTCTTTTTTCTATTTAAAGGTAAAGAGATTAGAAGTGGATCAAAGTCGAGTACTCAACACATGTAAGTTTAATGCTATTATACAGAAAAGGAATTCCAACCAAATAGCCACATGATTTTCTTCACTTAGGTCATGGCTTATTTTAATATCTCAATTCTTCTGTATGAGATCAATGGATTGAACAACTATGGGTAGAAGGGTTATGCATTCATTGATATTCACACAAAGTTCCTTAACTATCATTATAACAAATTTCAGAGGATGACCTGACCTAGAGAGTTGAATGGTAAAGACGTATTAATGGTGGACTGATTATAGTTTATGAGTGTGTTTGCTTAGGCGATTAAAGTGCGGCAACATGAAACCCGAGGTGCCTCCACCGCAAAAGTAACACAGCATGCTTCTGCAAATGGAGGTTGGAGTTGCCTCACCAGCAAGCCAAACACGCACTATGATGTGGAAGTGGTCAAGCAAGACTGGTAAAATTACCATGATTTAGGAGGGGATACTCCTCCAGGTATAACCATGTTATTGAGTCTAGCGAGTTTGGCATAGCTTCGATTATATTAGCCAAGGTGTTCCCGAACAACCCAATTGAAAACATGGAGAACTACTAACACAATGAGTCACTCAGACAAAAGTTTGATACCAAGCAATGTTCAAGGTACTAAACTAACCTAGAATTTGTCATGATAATATAGGTTGAACCTACATTATAAGTAAACCTACCGATCCAAGTTCTTAAAGGTGCTGCAAAGACAAAACTAACCAGTCACATTATGATTAAACCAAACATCATACAGGAACTGCCAACTAAAAGTGTTTTGTTTTTTATAGGTGAAAACATAACCTAATGTTTATTGTTTAACCTTCAAATGTTTAACCTGTCTGCCAACAAAATATATATTTATTTAGCTTGAGAGACAACACAAATTAAAGCATATCTAATGAAGTTATGCGTTAGAGCTCGAGTATACATATGAGCAACAAATGAAAATGCTTACCAAATGAAAATGCGTATATCACCTAGTGAAATAAGCTTTTTTTGTTGTTGGACGAGTTTTATGATATTCAAACGAAACACACACGGAAGAAAGGGGCGTAAAAAAACACACTATAGTTTCTTCTATCCAAGTAATTTAGAAATAGCCACGATAGAGAGAAAATTAGAACAATAGATCATAAATAACAGCGAATGCATATATATAAAGAAGGCACAATCACAATAATTTATTATTCTCATAATTGGTGCAGAAGCATTCAGCAGTCACATCACATCCCAAACTAACAAATCTCAATATGAAGAAAATAATGGCTATGACCAAAAGCTAGCAGGAAAAAATTGCAAGGGCAAGAAAGAATTGCGTCTATATGTATTTGTGTAAAATATAAATATGTAACGGTAACTCTTCCCCGACAAACGCCTTGTGATTGCTTCCGAGTGTCCTCAGTAACCAAAGCCTTCAAGCGAAGATCTCAAAGAGCTGCTATTGCCCACATAAAACAAGGCAACAACAACCACAACTGCAATTAGAACCCACATCCATGGTTGAATTCTTCTCTTAGCCCGGTTGCGAAGAGCTGCAGGTACAGATTTTACCTTGGTCTGCCTTGTGAATTGAGATGGTTTCTGTGGCTTTTTTGTTACCTCAGCTGGTTTCTCAGTCAGGTCACTTTCTTCCACACTTGTTAGAGTTTCTGTGGTATGAGCAGATTCTTGTTCTGTATTCTCAGCAGTGACAGCAGAAGATGTCTTTCTTCTTTCCTTCTTCTTTGCTCTCTTCTCCCTTTCCTGCACGAAATATGCGTATGGTTATACCATTGAAGAAGAACATGTAAATTGTTAAGGCTATGTTCGAACTATTAGAAAGAGATGTGATGAAATGGAATTAATAAAATGAACCGAGGATAAATCAAACATAGTGGAATAAAACTTTCATTCTACCGTTCAAATATGTTATGATGAAAATGAACAAAATCCTAATTCCATCTCATTCCTTTTAAATTGGGGTGAAAAAAAAATAAAGAAAGTAAACAATAGAATAAAATGGAATAGGTTTTCTAATAGTTCCCATTAATATTCCATCCTAATTTTACCAATCCAAACAACATAATACCATTATATTCCATCCTCTTCGAGTCTAAATCATATATATATGTTAGTTACCTTCTCTTTCAGTTCAGCTTCTTTTTGTGCCTTTAAGGCAGCCCTTTGTTGGGCCTTCTCTGCATTACGCTTTTTTCTCTGCAGTGCCTCCTTAGCTTTTTCAATCTCCTCTAGCCTCCGCTTTTCCTTCAACTTTGCCTCCTCTTCCTCCTTCCTTGCCTTCTCAGCCTTCAGTATCAGCTCCTCTTCCTCCTTTGTTCTCACAGGTTCTTCTTCATTTTTATCTTTATCTTCATCTTCATCAGACTCATCACCCCAACGAGCCACATGCTTCTCTAAGGGAGCAGGCTTGGTAGGCTTTTTAGCTTTAGTTGTCTGACTTGTTTCAGTTCTTTGTGCCACAACCTTCGAATCAGGTTCATCCTTTACATTAACAGATTCTCTTGGAGATTTCTTTTCTTGTTCCATAGTTGTGTTCGAGACCATGGGAATATTTTTGGAAGCCCTTTCAGTTATTGCATTAGGCATTACAAGAGGCTCTTCATCAGGACCAAGTGATCGGCCATCCAGGGTTTGCAGTCGCCTCAGCGTACTCCTAGTGTTGCATCGGACATAGTCCCTTCTGAACTCATCATTTTTGTTCCATAGCTCCATGATTCTCTCAACCTATAAATTGGATACTAGTAAGTGCTGAATTCAATTTATTTGCCTAAGAGTGCATGAAAGAAAAAGATAATCTCTCTACTTGATTAATGTCTAAAAGAATCACCTCATCAACACAGAAGCATTGCAGCTCCTCTTTTTTCCCTCCTGCTGCTAGTTCCTGTGCTTTAGTTGCAGCATCTCTGTATTCCCAGAAATTTTTGCTCTGCAGTATCAGTACCGAAATAGGATCAATATTTGTACATGACATTTGCAATTGTTTTATCTAAGAGAAAAAACCAAAAAGAAAACGAATAATGTGGAAAGAATGGAAAACTCAAACCTTCTCATGCAATTGTTTTTTCAAAGCCAGTAACTTAGCATATGCCTCTTGACGAGTGTCATCAGCAGCCCTAAATCGAGCGAGCAACTCATTCAGCTTATCACATTCATCATTATATTTCTTCTTTGCGGCTTTCGTTTCTGCATCTGACTTCAGAACATTATTTCTAAGCACTTCCATTTCCTTCTTCAAAAGCTGTAAATGCTGAAAATAGTGAAATATTGGTACCTTGTCAAAGATATTAAAATCCCCTAAATTTAAGTACCCATATTTGATATCAATAGTGCCTGGGAAATGCAGTCAGTTACTTAATTCAGGGAATCTATCAAAGAGAAGCATGCATATGATACCTTAAAGTGCTCTTCAATATTGTCATCCTTGTTCTCTAGAGATTGTTGTGATTGATCTTGCCTTTTCATATTAGAAGACAACTCCTCACGATTCTGCTTCAATTGTTTGATCTCGCGTATCAATTGCTTTTCTTTATTTAGAGGTAAAGTTTCATGCTCGATCATGTGTTCCATGCTTCTTATCTGCCAATAAATCATATATCTAGAGAAGTAAACACAACAAAACAGGCAGAAGAATCAAATCCTTATAAATATCTCCAGAAGAAAATTGAAGGCATACCTTGCCATCTATATCCCCAACAGAAATTGCATTGTTTAATCTGTTCATTGTGGATTGAACTGAATCCATTTCCTGGCGTTTGGACTTGAGCAAGTCCCGAGCAGCTCTATGAGCTGCAATTGCAGCCCTAAACTCTTGGTCGAAATCCTTACAACTGGCCTGCTCATAGTAGAATTCAAAATAATTATCAAGATTGGTCTCAGACTTATGGAATACAGAAAAGCTTCTTTTATGTTACCTTTATAGTCTGGCTTTCAGCTCGAATAGCATCTCGAATTTTAGACTTCTCCTCTACTTGGTGAAGAGCATTTCTTATCTTCTCTTTCATGTTTCCATCATCATCATATCTGGGAACCCTGATCAAATAGTAGAATGGCTTTTCCACTACCTCTGCACCCACATTCTGTCCATCCAAAGCATCCGATGCAGGTCTTGAATCTTCATCTCCTTGATTGCTACCTTCACCTTCAACAGAAAGCCCACCTTTCACTGAAAGTTCAGCTTCACCCTCAATTGTGTCAGTTTTCTTCTGAGACACATCAACAAAAGGTTGAGCTTCACACTCCACTGCACCCTTTGAGTGTTCAGCTTCACTCTCCACTGCATTGTTTTTCATCTCAGACACAACAGAAGCCTCTTTTTCACTCTGCAGTCCACCGCTTGAAGTTTCAGCTTCACTATTCACTGCATCGTTTTTTGTCTCACACACATCCACAGAAGGTTCATTTTCACTCTCAGCTACACCATTTGAAGGATCAGCTTCACTCTCCACTGCACCATTTGAAGGTTCAGCTTCACTCTCCACTGCACCTTGTGAAGGTTCAGCTCCACTCTCCACTGCATCATTTGAAGGCTCAGCCACACTCTCAACTGCACCATTGGAAGATTCAGCTTCACTCTCCACTGCAACATTGGAAGATTCAGCTTCACTCTCCACTGCAACATTAGAAGATTCAGCTTCACTATCCACTGCACCATTTGAAGGTTCAACTTCACTCTCCACTGCACCATTCGAAGGTACAGCTTCCCTCTCAACTACACCATTTGAAGGTGCAGCTTCCCTCTCAACTGCACCATTTGAAGGTGCAGCTTCCCTCTCCACAGTACCGTTTGAAGGTTCAGCTTCACTATCAATTGCACCATTTGAAGGCTCAGCTACACTCTCCACTGCACCATTTGAAGGTTCAGTTTCCCTCTCAACTGCACCACTTGAAGGTTTAGTTTCCCTCTCAACTACACCATTTGAAGGCTCAGCTTCACTCTCGACAGCACTAGTTGAAGGTTCAGCTTCACTTTCCACTGCACCATTTGGAAGTTCAGCTTCACAATCAACTGCACCATTTGAAGGTTCAGCTTCCCTCTCCTCTGTATTGTTTTTCATCTCAGACACAATTTCACTCTGAACTGCACCATTTGAAGGTTCAGATTCACTATCTACTGCACTATTTTTCAACTCATGCACATCAACATCACTTTCAACTGCATTGCTTTTCATCACACAAACATCAACAGAAGGTTCACCATCACTCTCCACTGCAATGTCAGACACATCTGTGCAGCTTAAGGCTGTTAAAATTTCTCCTTCAGGAACTATTTCACTTCCTGCTTCCTCCTCAGACCTCTCCAGCTTACTTCCTGGTTCACCTTCAACAGCAATCTCATTCTCCTCAGTGCATTCACTTGGCTCCAGCACTGGCTCCGCCAAACCAGAGACAGACTCAACCTGCCCCTTCTCTAAACTGTTTTGAGCATCTTCAGGTTCACACTCCTTCACATCTGTAGAAGCTGAGCCACCATCAACAACAACAGGAACCTCATTCTTCTCAACGACTTCTTCCACATCATGATCACCATCCGTTACAATGTCCTTCTCATCTGAAACATCTGCACTAACAACATTCTCACTTTCCCCTCTTTTATTGACATCTTTATCAGAGACAGACTCACTTCTTCCCTACAGGTTAGAAGAAAACTGATCAAGAAAACAAATAGACTAATGAACCAAAATATCGCCTGAATCATTTAATTTAGCCAATTAGTCCTCAATTAAAAACATATACATGCATACATGCATAGTCTCAATCGCTAAAATGGCCTCCGTCTGGTCAACTTAGGAACTTAAACTATTTCACACGCTAATTTCAGAGTAATTAGCGACACAAGCTACTTCACGCACTAAAACAACATGTTTTGTAATTTCAGAGATTAATTTCAAGGACTAAAATAATTAAGCTAGAAAAGAAAAACAAATGAATTTATTTAAAAAATTAAAAGTACTTATTGCACTGTTAATCATTTCTTACCTGAACGTCATTTCCATTTCCACCGTTCTCATCAGTAGTAGCAGTTACATCATCGTGAACATCAACACATTCGAACTCGCGATCACTTTGACACACATCTTCTTCTCCCTCCACAACGACACCGTTTTCGTCTCCTGAAGCCTCCGCACCGTCCAGCATTTCACACTCCTCAACTCCGTTAGCAGTCACATCATCACCGTTCTGAACATCCGAATCACCGACAACAACGTACTCCTCGTGATCCGTAACCAACTCCTCTGCAACAGCATTAGCACTCTTATCATCATTATCCACGACGCCGTTTTGAACGGATCCCATGCCGTTTTGACTATCCGCACTTTTTAATTCATCCTCCCGCGAAACGACGTCAACTGTCGCCGTTTCGGTGCCTTCCTCTGCCGTACCGTTAGACACTGCATCGTTACAATTTTTCCCCGACGACGCGGCACCGTTGTTGTCGGCGGCGAGATCCGAATCGCCACCGACACCGTGAGCAACTCCATTGGCTTTGACGCTGCCGTGATCGTTGCCGGAATCGCTTTCTTCGCCGCGCACATTCACCACCTGCTCCTCCGTCATTGTCTTCCCTGCGACATTAACATCAAAATCAAAATTCAACCCAGCAAAAACACTAAAAACACGTCAAAAGAAATGGATCCAACGCGGATCAAACAGCAATGGCGGAATCGAATTTGCTTACGGAGATGCAGAGTCGGATCAGGCGTGGATCGAAAGTGCGAAGATCAGAAAATTGAAGAAAATGAGAAAATAAAAACGAGAAAACGAAACGAGTGTTTTAGGTAGGAACAGAGCGAGATGCAGATATATAGCCGACAAAGAAGAGAGGAAGAAAGAAAAAAAAAAAAGAAAAAAGAAAAAGCGAATAGAATAAGAATTAAGAAAGGTAATGTAAGTGTTCCACTTGGTTTCTAAATTCTACTAATTGATTTAGTTCGTGGATTTGTCTTTACATTTGAAATTTTTTTTGGATTTTAGACTATATGCATTTTTTTATCTGGATTCTTTTTATCAAATCAGAACAAACTATGATGCCATCGCTATATATTGATCCTTCCTTTTCTTGAGTTTTGACTAAAAAATCATTATCATTCAGTGTATGTGTTTAATTGTACAACTATTTTCTTTTAATAAGTAGGAAATAATAATTGTACTACAATTTGAAATATTAATATTAATTAATGTAATATTAATGAATTAAGCAGTTGTTAGTTAGTACTTCTAAAAATTATAAAATTATAAGAATTAAAAGTTAAAAATTATTCACAAAACTACTAACTATGTAACTTAACCGGCTTATGTATCAAAAATTAATCAGCCTAAAATTGTTGTAACTTATCTAGTGATTTTGAGTTTGAGATTCTAGATATACAATTGCTTAAATACTTTGTAGACTTATGATATCTTAAAAAATTATTAAAAATATCATTAACTCATTCCAATATGTTTTTTAATTTAATTTTAATATAGCTAGTATTTTAGTTTATTGTATAGGATAATGTATATTTTTATATTGTTGAAATTTATAATGAATAAATATTTTTAATATATAAAAATTATGTTATAAATAAAATTTATAAAAAATATCTTTGAGTATATAAATTATATTTTAAATTGATGTTAAATTATGACAAAAATTTATTTTTAAGAACTACCATGTCATTAATTTTAGTAAAATTAAGTTCAATTTTTTTTAAGTAAAATTTTCAAATTCAAACTTAATAAAAAAAAGTTTATAGAAACTTTTTAGTTTACACCAATAACATGATTATCTAACGTTATTGTATTTTTAAGAATTTAATAAATATGCACCAGGATTGTGTAGATTTCACATGTTAATCAATCCAAAATCAGTTTTAGTATTACTTTAATATTATTAATATAATCATTATAAAATTCAAATTATTTTTAATTATTGACATTTTACACCGACAAATTTTTAATATAGTCAATTAATAGTAAAAAATTATTAATATATTATTAACACATTCTATTATGATTTTTAATTTATTTTTAACATGATTTAAAAAAATATTAATTTCTTAAAATTATTTATCAAAGAATTTTATAGTTAACTTAGAAAAAACCTTTATCATAAATTAGTTGTATAGTATTATTATTATTATTATTTTGTACAAATGGAGTGTATACTATTATTATTAGTGGCGTACCCAGAACCCTAGTGAGTAGGACCAAATTATAAAAATTGAAACCAAAGGTTCAAGTATTTAAATATAAAATAAATAAATAAAAATAAATATGTGATTTTAATTATTTTAAAAAAAATTACTTGTAAATTTCAAAAAATGAGGGGTCCAATTGCACCCCTTGGATATAATGTAGGTTCGTTACTGATTATTATAGCGCTAATTAATTAATCCTATGCTATAGTCAATGAAATATGTGTTAATTTAAATAAATGTTCATTAAATTAAAAAATCTTAATAATTAGTGACAATCTCGAAATAATTTAAAACTAAAGAGGTTATAATTGTCTTAAAATGTGTTTGTTTCATGGATTCAAAGTTTCCCAAAAATGTAATATGAATATTACATAACCATGTTTATTACAAATTTTGAAAAATTATTTTAAAAAATTGTTTATTTTCAAGAATGTAACGACTCTCAATTTTATCATATTTTTCCACACTTTTATTCCCAAGAGGAGAGACGATAATCAGATATTCTTATGGGAATAAGTGAAATTATTTTTTAAAATATCATTAATTTCATTTTTATGTATTTTTTATTTAAATTCTTTTGAATTTTCAAAGATATTCTTACGAATATTACAAATGTAATCAAATATTTTTTAAAAATATTCACAAATAATATTTTCATGTTATATTTGTAGGAATAGTATTTGCTAGAATAAAAAAAGATTCTTTCGAGGAGTATTATATTCCGTAAAACAAATGTTATCTTATTGAAATGAAGAGTATTTTTTTTACGTTGAAATGAGGAGTATTTGAGTATTTAAGTAGTTGCACGGCAAGTAGTAATTGATGTGATTGGTTTTATATTCCTGTTAAATTCATTTGGTTTTGATTGAGTAACTCAATTGATTAATGATTATTCGCACCTTTTGAATTTTAAAGATAAATTTGACTTTATCTCACTTCGTTTAACTTATTTATTTTTTTCGATTTATCTCTTAGATTATTTTTTTGAGTCACGGAAATGTGCTTGTAATTTTTTATTTAAAAAAAAAAAAGAAGAAGCGCATATACATTGACTTTCTCACCCTGTGTAGTGCGTAGCCCTTGTGACGACTAAAACTAGAATGCATACTAATTAACTTTCACTGGCAGCAAGAATTTCAGGAACATGAAGAGTTATTTATGATCACAAATGAACTTTTACGCTAATTTGCTCCTGCTTTTCTACCAACAAATTAACAAACAAAAGCGCTTATGGAAACAATGAGAAGAAAAAAAAAACGAAAACAAAATGAAGCTATCTACTTCTAATCTACTTGGATTCATATACTATGATAAATAATTTTTAATAAGGTTAATTATATTTTTCCTCTTTCAATATTTTGTGATTTTTAATTTTTTAATCTTTAAACTTTTTGTTGATCAATCAACATATTTTAACTCTTGTTTTTTCTAAGTTTTAGTTCTTTCTATCTATTTTATCCATTAAATGATAGTATGCCATTAGGTTTATTGTTATTTTGTTTTATTACATTTTTTACAGTTCAAAATCACTAAAAATTATGTTTTTGAAAGGATTAAATAATTTAGCCACCACAAACTATGTCATCTTGAACAAATAAGAACTTGAAAAATCAAACTCGTTGAATTAATTCTCATAGGTCTCGACATTCTTCCATATATCAAAAGCTATGTCAATGACCAGATTCTTTCTCCTTCTCTTTAAACACCAACTTATTCATCTATACTTAACTCCCTTGCTCACATCAATGTTCAAGAACAATATAGAATAAATATTTGCACACATTGAGTAAGGTGGCCGATGAAAAGAGAGTTTCATGATTACCTCAACTTTTTTCACATGAACTAACTCACCTTGTCTTGCTCTAGATTTAAGCACTACCCATAACATAGCAACATCCCTTACACCCTAGACAAAATAGAGGTGGGGCTCAACCACAAACTAACTCCTGACCTTGATGGTGTTTGCAAATATATCGTTAATAAAAGCTTTTAATTCTTTAGTTACTCTACTGAATGCAAAAAGGGAGCTTTTGCTTTGTCCATCAATCCATCGACACCATATAATGAAACCAGGTGACCATGTTTTCCTTGGAATTCTCTCTCAACTTGCAGGGTTTCATTCAATCCAACAACTCACCACAAGGTCTTTAGGTGATTTGGAGGAGAATCCATTACAAACACGTCTAAACATCCATTCTCTAAATGAAAAACAGATAATATAAGGATGATCTCGAGAAGGTAAGGTCAAATACACACGAGATGTCATAGTTGAAATAAAACCACCTCACACCCAATAAGTGCTCATGACCTTATAATGAACTACACACCCATATCAAGAATGAAATCTTCAGTGAAATTACGCCTACAACTGCAAGAGCTTGAAAAGTAGGGGTTTGAACTATTCATTGATCTTTCAAAGTATTTATCCTCCAACTTTTTTGTTAGGAAGTAAAAGGCTAGAGCATGTATTTTGTAGTTTATTTCTCTTTAAGTGAGTAGATATTAGTAAAAGTAGTTCACATAAAAATGAATGATACTCTTTGTTAAATGTGTATCATGTCTATTTAATTTATTTTTCTAAAATCTTAGGGTTTGTTTGATTTCCTAAAAATCATAGTACTGGACAACACAAACATTATTGTTCCATGTTTGATTTTAAAAAGGATATGGAATAACACAAAATATATGGAGATGGACAACACACAAACTCCACTTTTTGTTACTCATAAAATCATTGAATATTTTTTTTTCCTGAAGTACAAAGTGTTTAAAAGATAAAAAAAAATCCCTATTTCTCTCTCTTCAATCTCCCCCCTTTATCTTGACCCTACTTTCTTTGCTTGTTTATTCTTAATCCATTTCACTGAATTGCAATTTTGACAAACTCTTTAATATTTTATTTATGATTTTGGTCTTGTTTCCTTTTTTGCTATAATTTTAGTTTTCATATTTTAGAAAATTCACAATTTTGTATATTTTTTTTATTTTGTTCTGATTGAATTGAATTCTATATAGCATATT
The DNA here is from genome assembly GCF_000004515.6 of Glycine max. Classification (NCBI taxonomy): domain Eukaryota; kingdom Viridiplantae; phylum Streptophyta; class Magnoliopsida; order Fabales; family Fabaceae; genus Glycine; species Glycine max. The sequence goes on from NC_038243.2 coordinate 20,155,968, forward strand.
TGTTTAAGGTACCATCAAGAAATAATTTAATTGACTAAAATATAAAAAAGAAATAAATATATGCAAAGTTGAAAATTCAATAAAAATTGCAAATTTTCTAAAATGTGGAAACAAAAAGGAGATTCAAAATTGTATATAAAAAATTAAAGGTGGACCAAAATGGTAACTTTGTCTACAGCATCTTGTTGCTTTTCCTATTCCATAATTAAAAAAGAACATTAGCTTTTATTTCTTTATATAGTATTATATTATTATATATATTATTTGACACATAATATAATATTTAGAGTAAATTACACAAATCTCTCCTATTTTTTTAAACATTTATTATAATGTATAAAGAAGTATGAATGCATAATTCTAAATAACTAATGAGGATTAATGTAGGAGTTGATAAAGATAAATGGTGTTTGTGTATGTTGGGTTTAAGATTGAGAAAGACAAATTCAGATAAGGGAAGAAGAAAACAGGTATTGGGTAATATGGGCGAAAAAGGAGTATAACTATTATTAAAGATCACAACAATGAAATTACAATGTGTGGGTTTAGCACTCTCATCGCACTTAACTATTGTAACTAACTCTCTTATATAGGAGTATAACAAACTGAAACAAAAATAACAGAAAATGGTTACAAACATAACTTATCTAACAACTAACTAAATAGACTGAATGATACACTGTTAGACATGTTGGACGCTCCACTAGACAGGAGACAAATTCCAACATAGAAGACTAGACTGGACGATATAGACGATGTTGTTCAGTCACCTCTTTCTTCCAACAATCTCCACCATGGTTCAGTAACATTTTTGAATCAAATATACAGAGTTATTTCTAGCAATCTACATTGAGTATATCTAGACAATGCATAAATTTTCTTCTAAGAACAAGCTTCGTGAACATATCAGCTGGGTTTTCTCTTGTATCAACTTTCTGAACTTCAATCCTCTTCTTAATACGAATGAAGTGATATTAGACATCAATATGTTTAGTCCTTTCATGATGGACTTGATCATTGACTAAGTAGATTGCACTCAAACTGTTATAGAAAATGATAGCTTTATCCTATGGAAACCAAAGATTGCTGATAAGATCCTTTAACTAAATTCCTTTCTTTGCTGCTTTTGCCAAAGTCATATATTTTGCCTTTGTTGTTGACAAAGAAACTGTAGGCTAAAGTGTAGCTTTCTAACTAGCAAGGGAATTGCCAATTGTGAAAGCATAACCAATCATTGATCGCCTTGCATCCAAATATGCAGTGTAGTCAAAATCTAAATATCTAGCAAGTGCACATGATGTGTCACCTTAGTAGATGAGTCCAATATCAATTGTATCCTTAAGGTACCTGAATATTCATTTAACTATTTTCCAATGTTCCTTCTCTGGTTTACCCATATAACTACTCACTACACTGACAACTTGTGCTAGATCTGGTCTTGTGCATGCCATTACATGCATTATACTTCCAACTACATTAGCATAAGAAACACAAGACATTTATTCCTTTTTCTAATTTTGATTTAGTAGTATTGAGTTTAGAGAGACGAATGAACAATGTTAAAGGAGTACATACCAGTTTCCTTGTTGACATCCTAATGTGATTCAACACTTTTTGAATGTATTCCTTCTGACATAAGAATAACTTATTCTAAGCATGATCCATCCTAATTTTCATGCCCAAAATATTTTTAGCAACTCCCATATCTTTCATCTCAAATTTACTATTAAGTAGTGACTTTAGTTTCTGAATTTTAGATTTGTCTTGAGATGCTATGAACATGTCATCCATATAAAGAAGTATATAGATTTATGCACCACCCTCCATCTTACTATGATAAACACATGAATCATATGGACTTCTATTGTACCCATGAGAAATGATGAACTGATTGAATCTCTTGTACCATTATGCTAGAGATTTCTTTAGTCCATAGAGAGACCTTTTTCAACCTACAGACATAATCTTCCATTCCTTGCACCTCAAAACCTTCTTATTGTTTCATCAAGATTTCTTCCTTCAACTTTCCATGGAGAAATGTTGTTTTCACATCAAGTTGCTCTAGCTCCATGTCCATAGTTGCAACAAGAGCTACTAAAACACGAATGGACGTGTGTCTGATGATTGGAGAGAAAAGCTCATTATAGTCCATACCTTCCTTTTGACTGTAGCCTTTAACTACAAGACACGCTTTATACTTGATGACTTCAGCGCTTGATAACCCAAATTTCTTCTTGAAGACCCATTTGCATCCAACAACTCTTTTGCCTTCAAGTAACTCAACCAAATCCCAAGTTTGATTTTTCTGAAAGGAATCCATTTCCTCATTCATAGCCACCATCCATTTATCAATTACACAACAAGTAATTACTTCATGATAGGAAATTGGTTTGAATGAGTCAACTTCTTTTGCTACTTAGAGTGCATAAGAGACGATATCATCAAAGCCATATCTTTCAAGTGCTTTGATTTGACTTTGAGACTTCCTAAAAATAGTAGTCTTAGGCTTCCTCGTAAGGTTCCGACTCGTCTTGTCAGACTTGTCCACTAGTTTAGATTGATGTTGTTGGGGTTGCGTCTGATATTTTGTTCAATATCATCAGGTGCTTTAGAGTGCTCCTGATCACTAAATTTTTTTATTGTGAAGCTCTCAAACTTTACCTTCTTAATGACATCTACTGCATTGCTTGAATCTTCCATAGACTTAGAATGTGTTAAGTTAAAAGACATTTATTAAGACCCTTAATTATTTTGATTACATGTAAACAAATACAATGGTTAAAAGTTGTGTCTTATGCGCTATCAGAATATGTTTCACGAAGATAGAGTCATGATCTGATACGACATTAAAGATGACATTTAAGACTTTATTTAATATTCTGTGTCTGAGATTTATTTTGCAGAGACACTCTCCTAGGATTTGAAAAATTCTACGAAGAATAAATGAAACTAAGCTTTGAAATTCCTCAATCACCATCAAAAGGAAGTGGTTTCATATACTTGCTCTGACACAAAAGGAAGTGGTTTTCTGCTGTAGTGTTCAACACTCCAGCGACAAAGAGTGGTTTCTCAACATGAAAAGGTACGTGCATTTAATGCACACATTTAATACCCAATGATCACATTCTTCAAAAGCAAGCTTAAGAGAGGAAATATGCTCGTTTATAGACAACAAATACTTGGTTGAAAGAAGCCTATAAATACCAAAAGCTTTGAAGACATGGAGTATGAATTAAAGCACTCACTATTCAAATTCTTTTTGTAAAAAGCTCTCTATGTAAATTCTTGTAATGTTTAGAAAAGCTCTCAAAATACTTTGATTATCTTGAGAGAAAAAACTAAGTGTTGAAATTATTTATCCATGTAAGACGATTGAGTGTTAGTCATTGTGCAATCAAAATAAACAATTCTTCTTATTTGTGTTAGAGCCAGCAGTGACTTGGTAGGATAAATAATAGTGGTTGTAACAAGCTTGGCGTAGAGCTTAAGTTAAGGAGTCAAAAGTGGTAGGATAAATACTTGTAACTTATTGAAGTTAGTGGAACTTGGTGGGTTGCCAAGAACTGAACGTAGTCTAGGTGATTGAGATTAACCTAAAATCTTCTGTCTTATACTGTTTATTTTATTTTATGCTCTTTAAACAAACTCAGGGTTTGAATTTAATTTTTGCTTTTGAAAAACTCCATTTTTTATATGATATGAAACTATTGTGTGATTTACCTTGTGAAAATATAGTATTTGCTTCTTTAGTTTTTCTTCACCAAACTATAACATTGTTGTTTTCGAAAAAATGTTTTAAGTTCAGTAAAAATCACAATTTAATTCCCTTCTTGTGATATTTTTTTTTTACAAAATGTAATATATAGAGTTCATCAAAAGTGACATCTCTACTCAAAATGACCTTTCTTTTTGACATAGACCAGATTCTGAATCCTTTGACTCCATTTTCGTAGCCCATAAAGACGTCCTTCTTTGCTCTAGGCTCTAGCTTACCTTCATTTACATGACAATATCCTGGACATCCAAACACTTTCAGCATTGAGTAGTCATCTGGTTTGTTAAACCATACCTCAATAAAGGTCCTAAAATCTATGGCAGTGGATAGGGAGCGATTCACCAAGTAGCATGTTGTGTTGATTGCCTTATCCCAAAAACTTTTATTTAGCACTGAGTTTGATAGCATGCATCTGGGCCTTTCCAATAAAGTCTTGTTCATTCTTTCAACTACTTCATTTTGTTGAGGAGTATGTCGAAAAGTATGTTGTCTTGCTATCTAGCAATGCCTTTTTCCTTATAGAATTCATTGAATTCTTCAAAACAGAATTCCAAGTCATTATTTGTCTTCAAATGCTTAACTTTGTTTCCTATTTGATTCTGCAAGTGTCATCCAATGCTTAAAACATTTGAAGGCTTTAGATTTCTACTTCATTAGAAATACCCATGTCATCCTTGAGTAATCATCGATAATTGAAACGAAGTACCTTGCTCCTCCTAGGGATGGAAATCTCAAAGGCCCTTAGCAATTAGAATGGACACAATCCAATGTGGCCTTTGTAGTGTGCACTGCCTCTGTGAATTTTTTCCGGTGTTGCTTCCCACAAACACAATGCTCACAAAACTGAAGAGGTTTCACCTTATGATTTAGCTTACTCAGAATTTCCAGTCCTTTTTCACTCATGTGGCCCAGACACATATGCCATAGAGAATCATCATTGGACGTAGGACTTCCAGCTTATGAAATAGTTGAAACAGAGCATGTCACTGTTGAACCTTGAATGATATACATATTCCTTGCTCAATTCCCTGCATTACAATAAACTTGTCTTTCCCTTTGATTTTCATAACTCCACCTTCAACACAATAGGTAAAACCTTTTGAATCCATGGCTCCCATAGAGATTATATTCTTCTTAAGCTTTGGAATATGACAAACAATGGTTAAGGTTCTAAAAATTCCATCATGCATTCTGACTTGTATAGTACCCATGCCAACTGTCTTACAAGGAGCATTGTTACCCACCAAAACATTACCACCAGATTTCTTCTCATAAGTCACGAACCAGTTTTGATGTGGGCTCATATGATAAGAATAACCTGAGTATAATACCCATTGTTCAGAATAATGTTGTTATTGATCAACAACTAAGACTACCAAATCATTTTCTGATGAAGAATCACTTTGAACAACGACTGCAACATAATCTTTCTTGATTTTCTTAGGACAATTTTTCTTCCAATGGTCAGGTTTTTTGCAGTACTTATAGATACCCTTTGGATCAAATTTGCCCTTCTTGAATTCTTGGTCTTTCTTCTTTTTCTGCCCTTTTGCAGAACTGGTTACTGATAATTCAGAGGCAAAGACTTCATCACCATTTCCAAAAGCTTTGTGTTGAAGTTCTCTTGAATAGAGACTAGACTTGACTTCCTCAAGTGTGATGCAATCATTTCCAACACTTAGAGAATTCATAAAATTCTCATATGAAAGGGGGGAGAGAGGCTAATAGAATCTTTTCAAAATCTTTGTCTTCTAATTTGACATCAATATCATAGAGCTCCAAGAAGACAAAGTTTAACTCATCCAGATGATCTTTCAAAAGTGTACCTTCCTTCATACGAAGGCCAAATGTACATCATTTCAGTAGCAACTTGTTGCATTGATTTCTCCAACTTGTGTCCTAACACAAAAGCATTTTTTCTCTTTAGAAACTTCAAAAAGAACTTCATTAGATAGCGACAAAAGAATTAGCAAATGCATTTTTTCTTGTTGTTGCTCAAGAGTAAACTTATCAATCTTTGTTGGTTGACCATAAAGAGGTTCACAGTTCCCTTCTTCTTTCAACAAGGCATGCATCTTGATGCACCAAAGGTTGAAGTTGTTCTTCCTCTGAATTTCTCGATATTGATTGTGTTGACCATCTTCTAGATTGAATCTTGAAGACTCAGATGGAACAAAAACAAAATGGTTGATATTTGATGATGCAATCCTACCCCCCAAGGGCATTGGATAGAAGACTCCAAGAAGATTGGGCCAAAGATGCAAGAGAATGCCCTAGGGTTCTCATGAGCCTTAGGGTAGATTTCGGGCCCATGGGCTAAGTATGAGCCCACTTATCTTTGTACATATTAGATTAAGGTTTCATTAATTTTGGGCCTTGTATTTAGGGCTCCATAATGTAGGTAGGGTAACCTAGAAATGTAGGATTTTTCAGCCCTTGTATTTTAGGGCACCTAGACTAGTTTTTGTATTAGGGGTAGTTTTGTAATTTCTCATGCATTAAGTGAATATTTGATGTGTGTTAGAAAATAAATTTAATTGAATTGGGAGAAGCCCAATCCAATTAAATTTTAGAGGGGGAGGTGAGCATTTGCTTGCTACACCCCATTGCCACATCATATAGTCACACTTTGTGCATGTTCTTCATGCTTTACATGCCTCATGACACCTAAGCACACTTAGTGGAGAATCTTTGACTTGATATTGGATTAGTGGGATGAACCATAGCTAAATTTCACTAATCATAATTAGTGAAATTTTAGCTCCAAAATTTGGCTCCACAAATTCAATTTCAAATTCAAGTAAAATTTGAATAGAAATTCAAATTTCCCTCCAATTTTGTGTGACACTTAGGCTATAAATAGAGGCCATGTGTGTGTACCTTTTGGGATTTTGATACCAATGGAGCTTACATCATTTGATGATTAAGACCCATCACAAAATGGATGTGAGACGATTTGAATCGAAGTTCTAGATACCAGTTTGTTGGGTTTAAGAATGAGAAAGAAGAATTCGGATAAGGGAAAAAGAAATAGAGAGGATCTTGATTCATTTTTTTTCATTATCTCATTTTACTCGTTTAAGATAATGAATGCATTTTAATAAAATAATTGATAATATTAATTTCTTTGATAAAATAATAAGAAATTTTTTTATTATAATAGTAATTAAGTAAGTATATATTAAAAGAAATTAATTAATATATTATAAGTTGATATATAAAAAATAATTAATAATTTTTTATTCTCAATTAAAGTGACCAATATTTTAAGACAAAAAAATATTTTAATTATAGACATTATATATATATATATATATATATATATATATATATATATATAAAGTGTAAATTAACAAATTATGATTATAATTGTTCTTAAGATAAATCCAGTCCAAGTTGTTAACGTACTCTTTATAAAAAAAACAAATGAATGTATATTAACAAATACATGTGAAATTTGTTAACATGGATCCACTTATTTTTTAGAAGAAATTGTTTTTAAAATACACTCGGGTACAAATTACTAACACATTTCTTCTCTAAAATAAGTGTATCTATGTTAAGACAATAAATTAGGCTTTGACAACTGATTGAAAGAGACTCTAAGTCTTTAATAGAGGGCAAAACCTATTATATAACAGTTAATTAACATAATTCACTACTAGAAAATAGAATTTTAACATCGGTTATTAAGTACTTTCAACATCGGTTATTAACCGATGTTGAAAGTAATAATGTTAACATGAGTTTTACAAAACCAATGTTAACATAAAAATAACAACATCGGTTTTTAAAAAACTGATGTTTGTCAGACCCTAATTTTTTCCGGATGATCATTTGCTAAAGTTTTAATTCTTGCTAGTTGAATTGAGTTGCTTAACACCAGTTGCCATGCAATTCGTAAGGTTTTTCAATGTTTCGAAAAAGAATGCAAAAAATACCCAAAAGGGAGGGCAAAATGGTCATTTGGTGACCTTTTTAGGCCCCTGGCTCGTCTAGGCTAGCTTCTGGCTCGCCTAGGCCACCAGAAAACTTAAGGCTGAAGTAACCAACTCGCCTAAGCGAGTTGCTGTTCAACCTCCACCCCTCATTTCCTATAAATAGGTGTGAGGGGGCTGAGGTAAAGGGTTCAACTTCATATATTGAGAGCATTTTAGTGAAATTAGTGAAAAGAAAGAGAAAGAAGAAGAAAAAATGAGGCCTAGACGATTCTGAATCGCTTCCGTGATCGATTTCTACACCCTTCTTCACTGTTCTTCATTCGTTCTTCATTCGTCAACTGGTTAGTTTTTATTTTAAAGTTTTGAATACATTCTATGCACCCTTAGAGGTCCTTCTTGTTGCTTTTCACATCTTCATCTCATTCTTATACCATCAGGAATCTCATTTCTTTGTGTAAAGTGATTTTAACCGATCGTTTGAGCTGTAATCTCACCTTATCACTATAAAATAAAATTTCAACTGATCGTTTGTACCATAATCTCACTCCACCAATGTAAAATAAATTTTTAACCAGTCATTTACTTCGCAAGTCATCTTTTAATGAGTTTGAAAGTAAATAAGTGAAACCAAAGTTAAAATCAACACATGACCAAGCTTTTATCCATAAAAATCGCTTGAATCCGTTCAAAGGTCCAACGCCATAACGATCTCTTTTACTTTTATCGGTTAAAATGAACCTTTCAAAATTTTAAAAATCAACGCTATGTGTAACTTTCTTGCTTTTAAGAACTACATAGGTCTGAGTTCCTCATCGCACTCGAGGATACGCAGGAGCAAAAGTCACAGTCTTGTCGACCCTAAAAAGATAAAAAAACATAAAAAAGGGAAAATAGATAAATATTGAAGTCATGAATTTGCACATTTGATTAAAGGCTGTCGTCCCTTGTGACGGATGCGTGGGGGTGCTAATACCTTCCTCGCACGTAATAAACTCCCAAACCTTTATTCTTAAAATTTGCAGACCCCTTTTTGGTTTTTCTAACGTTTTCCTCCAATAAACATTGGTGACGGCTCCCTCACGTTGTCCTTTATTGGAAAACGCACCCTTGAGTCTCGCTCGCCCTCCCACCAAAGGGTAGGTTGCGATAGTTGGCGACTGCACTTAGGACTTTTGTTTAGAGAGTCAAGCCAGTTAATCTGTGTGCATATTTATCATGACTTCCTCTTTGTGTTGTTTCCCTTTCTTTCTTTTATGTTCTTGTATTCATATAACGCTTTGGATGTTTTTGTATTTGGTGTATCTATTTCTTTTCATATGCCTGTTTATAATATTTGTTCATGCACACAAGGCACCTATACTTTTGCACACACGGTGAGTTATTAGGGCCCTATACCCGGGTCCATGGGAACATAGGAAGTGGAGGTTGATCTGTGGTCATGCTGAGTCTCCGACTCTCTTGATGATAGTGACACCTTATCTAGAGTTTTTCTCTTGGATGATACGTTGTCGCTGGTAGTCCCTACCGCCACAATGTTTGATATCAAAGAGGATGATATCTCTAGAAACCTTTGAAAGTTATGTGCAACCACCTTGGGGGTTATCACTAAGAAGCAAACCTTTAGTCCCTCCCATTAGGTCCCTGAAATAGAGGCACGGAGCAAACACACTTTGTTTGATTTCTTGATATTGCCATGCATATCTTTATGATGTCATTATTGTGTGCGTCTTTCCTGTGCTTGCCATGTCATTTTGGCATTAATTGATTGTGTTACCATGCCCGTATGTTTGTCTTTGTGCTATCAACCCCTTGCTCTCACGTATGCATACTCATAATGTGTCATCACTCGTGCACTACATTTTGTCTCGTTATTTTGTCACGGGAAGACGGAAGGTCCACATCACCTTCTTAAATGCATGCATGAGGCACCATGGTAGTGACTGCGAATGAACCATGATGCCCAATGCATTGTGAGTAAAAAGATATGGTCTTCCGGGCTCTTGTGTCTGTAGATAAAATGCATTTTTTGTCATGCATAACATAAACTTTCCTTCATGCATTCATCATATTCCTTCCATGATAGGGTGTCGAAGTATTGATCAGCAGAGTTTTTCATTTTAGCAAACATGGGATCGAACCAAGCACCCTCTTTTAAGAAAAGGTTCTATCATGTCAAAATCAAGAGCCTAGAAGTAGCCAGTTTGCAAGAGCTAGGGCAGCAGATGAGTCAACTCCAATGTCAAGCCTTCCGCAAGACCTATGGAAAGATATGGTATTTGGCTATGATAGAAGTGTCTGTCGATGCCATTGCATCCCTCACTCAGTACTACGACCAGCCGCTAAGGTGCTTCATGTTTGGGGACTTTCAGTTAGTACTAACCGTAGAAGCGTTTGAAGGGATCTTGGGGTGCCCGCTAGGAGGAAGGAAGCCATATCTGTTTTTTGGGTTATACCCCTTCATGGCAAGGATAGCCAAAGTGGTCAAGGTCTCGACGCAAGAATTGGACCGAGTAAAACAAAATAGAAATGGGGTGGTCGGAATACCAAGGAAGCATTTGGAAGAGAAAGCGAGGGCTTTGGCAGATCAAGGGGAGTGGACTTCATTCATTGATGTTTTAGCACTTTTGGTGTTCGGGGTCGTCCTCTTTCCAAATGTGGATGGGCTAGTGGATCTAGCAGCGATCGACGCTTTTCTTGCTTATCACCACAGCAAGGAAAGTCCGGTCATTGCTGTTATGGCCGATGCCTTTGACACATTTGACCAAAGATGCGAGAAGAGCAACACAAGGATTGTCTATTGCACACCCGCTCTTTATGTATGGCTGGTCTCTCACATGTTTCATCATGAAAGTAGACCCATTTGTCCCCTACAAGGTCACTACATGTGCGTCGAGAAAGGGAAAGCGAATTGGGAAGAAATCTTGGCGAATATGGTAGGGGCGTCCGTTAATTGGTTCCCCCGATGGAAGGAAGGAGGGGCCGGAGTTTTGTGCTCATGTGAGGGATTCCCAAACATCCCTTTAATGAGAACGAGGGGTTGTATTAATTATAATCCCGTACTTGCCATAAGACAGGTAGGCTACCCCATGAGGGAGTGTTGTCGGAAGAGCCTCGGGATCATGCTCAGGGTGAATTTGAACCATACCCTATGTTCACCACCGAGGGTTCGGCATGTAGTGGTATGCCTCAACCCAATGCCGCGGGGGCCCCTCAACAGTGCCCACTGCAACCTCTACAATTGTCCATGGGGAGACTGCCTCTAGCTGTGGAAGGCAGGGAGAAATTGGATCTCATCGAGGAGAGGCTAAGGGCCATCGAAGGGGTTGGTGATTACCAGTTCGCTGACATGGCAGAGTTGTGTTTAGTGCCTGACGTCGTCATCCCCCTGAAGTTCAAGGTGCCGGATTTTGATAAGTACAAGGGAACTACTTGCCCCAAGAACCACCTGAAAATGTATTGTCGGAAGATGGGGGCATACTCCAGGGACGAGAAGCTCTTAATGAATTTCTTCCAAGAGAGCTTGGCTGGGGCAGCGGTCACCTGATATACAAATTTGGAAGCTTCCTAGATCCGCTCTTGGAAGGACTTGATAGCTGCCTTCATCAGGCAGTATCAGTATAACATCGACATGGCTCCTGATAGAACCCAATTGCAAAATATGAGCAAGAGGGAGCATGAGTCTTTTAAAGAGTATGCCCAGAGGTGGAAGGACCTGGCAGCACAAGTGGCACCCCCTATGATGGAAAGAGAAATGATAACCATGATAGTGGACACACTGTCAGTGTTCTACTATGAGAAGATGGTGGGCTACATGCCCTCTAGCTTCGCAGATTTGGTATTTGTGGGTGAGAGGATTGAGGTAGGCTTGAGAAGGGGAAAGTTCGATTACGCCATTCCTACTAGCACAAGCAATAGGATATTCGGGGCAAGTGGGGCCAAGAAGAAGGAAGGGACACACACACTGTAACTTCAGCTCCTACTTGGCCTAAACCCCAACAAACACTTCACAACCCCACCTACTGATATTCCTTACACCAACCAAGCTTTTTGGCCCACTTCGGAAACCTTTCCAATTCAATGCCCATCCAGAAAATAGTGCATGCTCAACCACAAAGGTCTCCACTCAAAACTTGGCTCCCACACAATCTTGCCTCACCGACAACTCCAGTCCCAGCACAAGCGCCAATCCAGAAAGGAATTTTCCAGTAAAGAAGCTTGTGGAATTTACCCCGATCCCGATGCCATATGCTGACTTGCTACCATCCTTGATCACCAACCAATTGGTGGTGGTGAACCCTGGGAAGATTTACTAATCTCCCTTCCCTCGATGGTACAACCCCAACACAACCTATGCTTATCATGGAGGTGTCTCGGGGCATTCAATAGAACAATCCGTGGCTTTCAAACACAAGGTCCAAAGTTTGTTTGACACGGGGTGGCTGACATTTCAAGAGGGCAACCCAAATGTAAGGACAATTCCTCTTGCCAGTCATGGGGGATCGGCGGTTAATGCGGTGGAGGAATGTGGACCTCGGGGGCCGAAGCGGATGGAAGATGTGTTAACCTCTAGGAGGTTCATATTGGAGGCACTGCGCAAAGCAGGCATGATTTTCCTTGACAGGGGCAAGGGAGATGCTTGTTTGATACATCCAAGAGCATCACATGATGTAGAGGCATGCTCGGTGGCGGAGGACCTGCTATAGGGGTTGATGGACAAAGGCCTGATTAAGGTTTATGACGCGGGAAAAGAGGGAGGAGATATATGCATGCAATTGGCTGATAAGAGCCCGAGCAAACCCAAGACATTGGTGATCCTCTTTACCAGGGATGTTGCCATGCACAAGCTCCGAGGCTTCCAGCCTATCCTAGTTAAGAAACCTGTGTCATTCCCCTACAAAAGTGACAAGGCGGTGCCATGGAGGTACGACACACAAGGGCCCGACGGAAGGAAGGACGCGTCCGTCGTACATGCTAAGGATGCTCTATCCTCCGCCAAGGTCACTAACATTTCTATCACGAATGGCATGACCCATAGCGGGCGGATCTTCGTGGCACCCAAGCCACCGGTGCAGCCCAAGGACCCGAAGGGAAGGACCAAGGCAAGCGTGGAAGAGAGCGTCAAGGCGAGCCTGATTTTGGATGAAGAAGTCCCAGTCGGAAGGTTTGCTAAGGAAGAAGAGGACTTCAGGAAAAATGGGATATCCGCTGAAGAAGCAATTGAGTTCCTATGAATCATCCAGCAGAGTGAGTTCAAGGTAATTGAACAACTCAATAAAACTCCAACTAGGATCTCCCTGTTGGGACTACTCATGAACTTTGAACCTCATCGGGCACTATTAGTCAAGATTCTGAACGAAGCCCACGTAGTCCAAGACATATCTGTGGAAGGTTTCAAGGGCATAATCAACAATATCACGACCAATAATTATCGCATTTGCCGATGAGGAAATACCCGTTGAGGGTCAGGGGCACAATAGAGCCTTGCATGTATCCATCAAATGTTTGGACCACATTGTGGCCAAAGTACTTATTGACAATGGGTCTTCTTTCAATGTCATGCCCAAGGCTACTTTGGACAAGTTGCCTTTTAATGCCTCACACCTAAGGCCAAGCTCCAAGGTGTTGTGGGCTTTCGACGGCAACCACCGGGACGTAAGGGGGGAGATCGATCTCCCAATTCAAATCAGACCCCACATATGCCAAATTACTTTCCAAGTGATGGACATAAAACCTGCCTACAACTACTTACTAGGCCGGCCTTGGATTAATTTAGTGGGGGTAGTCCCTTCGATGCTACACCAAAAGTTGAAATTTGTGGTGGAGGGGCATTTAATTATAGTCTTGGGAGAAGAAGACATTCTTGTGAGTTGTCCTTCTTATACGCCTTACATGGAGGCTGCGGAGGAGTCCTTGGAGACATCCTTTCAAGCCTTGGAAGTGGTGACCAATGCTTATGTGGAGTCTCCCCCAATACAACCATGCTTATCTGGGGCCGCATTAATGGTAGCTCGGGTGATGTTAGGACATGGATACGAGCCCAAAATGCATTTGGGCCGGAACGGCTATGGCGTGGTGAGTTTGGTAGAGTTCACCGGGAATCGCAAAAGGTTCGGACTGGTATATGAGCCAACGCGCACCGACATGAGAAATAGTGCCCTAGAAAGGAAGGGAAGAAGCATGGGCCAGCCGCAAGGGCTGCAAGTAAAAGGGGTTCCCTTGTGTCACATCAACGAAAGCTTTGTCAGCGTAGGTTGGATGTACGAAGGACAGGTCAGCATGATTCATGAAGAAACCCCTCAAGAGCATCCAAATTGGGTGCGCCCATGCCCTCTGGAGTTTGAATTGAGGAACTGGTGAATCGTCAAACAACCTAGAATTTCCGTGGTGAGCTCAATGTAATTCGTTAGTCCTAACCGAATTGTTGGGCCTAGGATTTAGGGTTCTCTCCTTGTTTGGGCATATCTTTGTTATCACAAAATTATAAATATATAATCCTTCTTCATTTGTTCTTGCACTTTCGTATTTCTTTTCATTCTTCTGTATATTTATTTTTGTTGCGATTAAATGGTACGGATCCGACAATGAGTCCTGTGAAGGTAATGATACCGAGGACCCAGATGTTGATTTTGAGCAACTGATAAATCAAGCTGAAGAAGGGGAAGATGAGGATTGGGGGCTTCCCCCAGAGCTAAAAAAAATGGTCGAACAAGAAGATAGGGAACTGGAGCCACACCAAGAAGAAACAGAGATCGTAAGCTTGGGTGTTGGCGAAGTTAGAAAAGAGGTCAAGGTTGGCACGGGCATGACCACACATATCCAGGATGAATTGGTGGCTCTACTACGAAACTACCAAGACATCTTCGCTTGGTCATACCAAGATATGCCCGGCTTGAGTCCCGACATTGTGCAACATAGGTTACCTCTGAATCACGAGTGTTCCCCGGTAAAGCAAAAGCTGCGGAGGATGAAGCCCGAGATGTCCTTGAAGATAAAAGAAGAGGTGAAAAAGAAATTTGACGTTGGCTTCTTGGCTATATCTTGATACCCGAAATGGGTTGCCAACATTGTGCCGGTCCCTAAGAAAGATGAGAGGATGCAAATGTGTGTGTACTATCGGGATCTAAACCGAGCCAGTCCAAAGGATAACTTTTCTCTACCACACATCGATATCCTTATGGATAACACGACCAGTTTTGCCTTGCTTTCTTTCATGGAAGGATTCTTAGGCTACAACCAAATAAAGATGGCACCAAAGGACATGGAAAAGACGACCTTCGTCACCCTGTGGGGAATGTTCTGCTACAAAGTAATGTCCTTTGGGCTTAAGAACGTTGGGGAAACTTACCAACGGGCTATGGTAGCATTATTCCATGACATGATGCATAAAGAAATTGAGGTCTACGTGGATGATATGATTGCCAAGTCAAAGACCGAGGAGGAACACCTCGTCAACTAACGGAAGTTGTTCGAGAGGCTACGTAAGTACCGATTAAGGTTGAATCCCGTGAAGTGCACTTTCGGGGTCAAGTCGGGAAAGTTGCTCAATTTTATCATAAGCCAGAAGGGGATAAAGGTGAACCCAGACAAGGTAAAAGCCATCCTCAAAATTCCTGAGCCACGCACTAAGAAGCAGGTCCGAGGTTTCCTAGGGCATCTAAACTACATAGCGAGGTTCATATCTCAACTAACCGCCACTTGTGAGCCTCTCTTTAAGCTTTTGCGTAAGAACCAGTCTGTCCAATGGGAAGACGACTGCCAAGTGGCATTAGGAAGAATCAAGCGATGCCTCATGAATCCTCTTGTGCTTGTGCCGCTGGTGCCCAGAAAACCCCTTATCTTATATATGACTATGTTGGATGAGTCGATGGGGTGTATGTTGGGGCAACATGATGAGTTCAGAAAGAGGGAACGGGCCATTTATTACTTAAGCAAGAAGTTCACGACATGTGAAATGAATTACTCGTTACTCGAAAGGACATGTTATGCCCTAGTGTGGGCAGCCCACCGTCTAAGGCAGTACATGCTCAGCTATACCACTCGGTGGCAGGTTCTACTATTGAAATTCGACATTGTTTATGTCACTCAAAAGGCGATAAAGGGAAGTGCCTTGGCAGATTAAATGACTCAGTAGCCCATCAACGACTATTAGCCTATGCATCTAGAATTCCAGGATGAGGACATCATGAACTTGTTCGAGGAGGAGGTGGAGGATGAGGATAGGGACAAATGGATTGTATGGTGCAACGACTATTAGTTGTTATTCATGAGTTAGTATTGTATTGAAAATTTTCAAGAAAATAGCAATGTGCCTCTAATTTATGGTTCTTTTCGCGGAGATTGTATATAATTTCTTTCTTGTGTGATTTTATAGAATTGAAACTCCATTTTTGTGACCTAATGTTGGATTCAACTGAGTTTGTAGGTCAAAGAGAAGGTGCAAAAAGTTGTTGATGAACTCACTTAGCGAGGCAG
This sequence comes from Glycine max, assembly GCF_000004515.6. Classification (NCBI taxonomy): domain Eukaryota; kingdom Viridiplantae; phylum Streptophyta; class Magnoliopsida; order Fabales; family Fabaceae; genus Glycine; species Glycine max. Next base: position 20,172,156 of record NC_038243.2, read on the forward strand.
ATTGGCTGAGCGAGCCTCATCCACTTAGCGAGACAGCCAGCTCGCTTAGCGGATAGGAAACCCTAGAAGAGTATAAGTCAGAGATATGTGCGCTTAGCGCACAACTAGCCCGTCCAATGAGGACGTTGTCTCTTCTTGCGCTTAGTGCGCCCAAGCTCGCTTAGCGGAATTTCACTTACTCTCGCTCAGCGAGGCATGCTCGTTGAGCGAGCCTTCATGTGCTGAGAAGTCCAAGAGCCTTTAAAACACTGAGATTGGCGGAAAACCAAAGATCACCACCACAACCAGAGTCTAGCCAAGCATTTGCTACGTGAAAAATAGAGAGAAATAGGGCTCAGAGGTTGGAGAAGACATTCTCCTTCCTCTTCTTCCATTTTCTTTCATAAAAAACATTGCTTTCTTTGTTGTTTTAAAGCTTTACTTGTAATGGAAGGCTAGAACCTCTTTGTCGGGGAGTAAACTACTGAAACTCTTGAGGTAATGTTCTAACTATCTATTTAATGTTATTTTCTGGTGTTCTTTGCTTTTATCTATATTTATTTTACATGCTTGTGGCTTGATCACCCATTTGTATGTTTAGTTAGACTTTTTAGTGTTGGAAAATGCTTTAAAACCTTAGAACTTGATTGAGCAAGCTAGAAATCTGTATGTCTAGGAATGGAATGCTGTGATCTAGTATATTTCACATTGTATGCTTAGTGCAACTCTTTTAGAACCAGTTTGTTGAGGAATCAAGAACAAAAGCTAAGAGAGTTAGGCTCATTCATGTGAGGAATCATAGTCTGAGTATTTTCTCAGTGTAAGAACACTAGGATAACGTTAAATAGAAAAAAACCCTTTTATACAGGAAGAGAAATTTTAGTAGGAAACTCCCCAATGCTTTATCTTGATATTTGTCACATTTTACAACTTTGAGTATTTTACTTTTATCCAAGTAGTTTAATAGTGCATAAAACTTATTTCACCACTCAATCTTTACTTTATTTCCAAGCTTAAAAAGTGTTTACATCTTGAATATACGTAGTCTAGGTGAAACAAATTCCTTGTGGATACGATACTCGGTCTTACCGTTTTATATACTACTTGTGCGAATCGGTACACTTGCCGACTAACAAACAAGTTTTTGGCGCCGTTGTCGGGGATCGAACCCGGGTCATCCGCGTGACAGGAAAAAAATACTTACCACTATACTACAAGTCCAAAGCACTAGGCCATGGAGTTGGGGCGGTATTGGTCACCCCCGATGATCAATGTATACCCTTCATGGCTAGATTAGGCTTTGACTGCACGAACAACATGGCTGAGTATGAGGCGAGCACCCTTGGGATCTAAGCGGCAATTGACTTCAAGGTCAAGTTGCTCAAGGTATATGGGGACTCAGCTTTGGTAATCCTCCAATTGAGAGAAGAATGGGAGACCAGGGATCCTAAGTTGATACCCTACCAGGCCTACATCAGAAAGCTAATAGAGTACTTCGATGACGTATCCTTTCACCATATTCCTAGAGAGGAGAATCAGATGGCCAATGCATTTGCCACTCTGGCATCCATGTTCCAATTAACCCCGCACGGGGATTTGCCGTACATCGAATTTAGATGTCACAGAAAACTTGCACATTACTGCTTGATAGAAGAGGAGCAAGATGGCAATCCTCGGTACTTCGTTATCAAGCGGTACATCGAAGACAAGGAATACCTACAAAAAGTCTCTAATAACGACAAGAGAATGTTGCAGAGGTTGCCAGCTGGCTTTTTCCTTAGTGGAAATATCCTGTACAAGAGGAACCATGGTATGGTTTTCCTCCGATGTGTGGATGCCAGGGAGGCTGAGTAGATGCTAGTGGAAGTGCATGAGGGATCCTTTGGAACACATGCCGACAAACATGCCACGGCTCAAAATATTCTGAGGGTAGGGTACTATTGGCGCACTATGGAAAACGATTGTTGTATCCATGTGAGAAAGTGCCACAAGTGCCCAAGCCTTTGCCGATAATGTCAATGCTTCGCCTATGCCTTTGAGCGTCTTGGCAGCGCCTTGGTCGTTATCTATGTGGGGAATAGACATGATTGGAGCTATTAAGCCCAAAGCTTCAAATGGACATCCCTTCATTTTGGTCGTCATTGACTACTTCACCAAATGGGTTGAAGCGGCTTCATACGCCAGTGTGACTAGAGTGTGGCGGTTAGGTTCATCAAGAAAGAGATAATTTGCGGTATGGGTTGCCCAGGAAGATTATCACTGATAATGCCACCAATCTGAACAATAAAATGATGAAGGAAATGTGTGAGGACTTCAAGATACAACACCACAATTCTATGCCTTACAAGCCCAAGATGAATGGGGTAGTTGAGGCTGCTAATAAGAACATCAAGAAAATAGTTCAGAAGATGACCGTGTCATACAAGGATTGGCACGAGATGCTCCCTTTTGCGCTGCATGGTTATCGAACCTTGTGATGCATATCAACTTGGGCAACCCCGTTCTCTTTGGTATACGGGATGGAGGTTGTGCTTCCATTTGAAGTAGAGGTTCCTTCGTTGAGGATTCTAGTCGAGTCAGGGTTGGAGGAATCAGAATGGGCCCAAACTCTCTTTGATCAATTGAATCTTAGAGAAGGTAAGAGATTGGCCACCATGAGCCATGAACGATTGTATCAAAGCCAAGTGAAGAACTTTTTCAATAAGAAGGTACGCCCACACAAGTTCAGCGAAAGGGGCCTCATCTTGAAGAAAGTATCCCAAGCTCAAAAGGACCATAGAGGGAAGTGGGCTCCAAATTATGAAGGACCTTTTGTTGTGAAAAAGGCATTTTCAGGAAGGGCATTGTTGCTTGCCAGCATGGACGATGAAGAGTTGCCTTCGCCCGTGAATTCCGATATTGTCAAACGATATTATGCATGAAGCCTGGTGCAACTATAGGATTCAATACATGATTGTTCTCCAAGGACTCATTTGGGATCTCCAAAGTCTTAAAATCCTTTGTAAACCATGATTGCAACATTAATAAATATTGGACTAATGATTTGCATCTTAAACTTCCTGTGTTGTGTCTTTTACTTCTTAAGAACATACACTCCTAATCTTACCCATTGAATTCGAAGCCATTTGGCTCAATTAACGGGGTGTCGTAAGCGTTCAAGTAAAATTGAACATGATAACACCTGCACTTAAACATCCAAATCATAAGCATGCATCCATTTGCATCTTGTCGTCCTGTGAATCAAAGGATGAATAAAGAGTCATTTTGAGTGATGGTCAATACCACACCAAAATTGAGGCAAGGGTGAGCGAAAGGTAATATAGGTATTTTGTGGTGTTGTTTCACATTTGTTGCATGATGCCATTCCATTTGTTCAAAGCTTAGGGGGCAGGTACGACCAGGTGCTAGGCCCATGATCAATCAATACTCATCTGGCATTTGGCTCAAGATGTTAGAGAAGCGCTTCAAGGAGGCAGCCTAGTATCCCTAGTTTTCTTCTTTAAAATTCCTACTTTTATTTATTTGTCTGTTTTCTTGAATTATATTTGAATTCGCCTAGTTTATTTGCAATCATAGGAGTTTAAAAATATATAAACATGACAAGGAATAATCAAAATTTTTGCAAAAAAAAAAGAAGGGGTTAGCTCGCCTGGGTGAGCATGTCAGACGAGAAATTTAAAACGGGGGGGGGGGTGAAGCAATTTCTTCACCCCCATTCTTCCCCAAAACTCCAAGAACACCAAGTGCTTACAGAAATCACGAATCCAGCAGCCCCCAAGCCCCCCATTGTGCATTTTTTCTTTTGTTCTTTGCATTTTCGTTCATCCCTACAAGTAAGTATCGCCTCCCTTCAAGTTTTTGCTTTCCATGGTGGTATTTTTAGTGCTTTAGTTGCTTATTTTTTGCAAATTCCATGGGACAAATTATGTGTGAATCCAAGCTTTGTTTGCTTGGTTTGAGGGTGTTAGTCTTCATTTACAACTAACTTTTGTATTGAAAAACATTATGAAATTTATGTCTTTTCCCCAATTTATAGTTCTTTTTGTAGGTTTATACATACTTTTATGTTTATTTTAATTTTTATGTAGTAGATATTCCCTTCATTGTGAATTAATGTGTTTTCAACTTCAGTTTCAGGTGAAAAGATGAAGAATAAGAAGGTTGCAGTAGCTGGTGTCTCGCTAAGCGAGACATATGCGCTTAGTGAGCAACATCCGCTAAGCGAGGCACTCAGCTCGCTTAGCGAGTTAGGAGAATTTGGAAGAGAATCTGCCAAGCATGCACGCACTCAGCATGCCATCAGCTCGCCTAGCGAGTCATTTGTCTCTTCTGGCGCTCAGCGTGCCTAACTCGCTAAGCCAAAAGTCACTAACTCGCGCTTAGCGCGAAAATGGCGCTAAGCGAGCCTTCGAGGACAGAAATCCCTTAAAAGTTGAAGTTGGCATAAAAAAGAGGAGTCTTGGAGTCTTTAGCTTATGAAAGAATAGAGATATACGTGAGAGACGCAACAGGGCAAGGGAGCACCAAAAACCTCAGCTTTCAAGAGGATTCTAAGTTTTAGAGTGATTTCTAGATTCCTAGAGGTGGAGGAGACATCCCCACCATTGTGTAATTTGAATTTTGCTTCCAAAAAATCCCTATTGTAGCTAAAAGGTGATAACTTGCCATGGAAGGCTAAAGCTTTTATTGGGAATTTCTGCTAAGCCTTGATGTAAAAAACTCTTTACTATCTATTTAATATTGTTTTGATGTGTTCATTGCTTCTATCTGCATTTAATTATTGCATGCTTGTGGACTGATAACCCATGTGTGTGTAAAGTTAGGATTTTTAGCATTGGAAAATGTTTTGAATCCTTAGAACCGGATAGAGTAGGGCTAGATAATTGTATGTCTGGACACGAAGTGTAGGGATTTAGTTTTTAATATGTTGTAATCGTAATGCAATTCGTTTAGGCTAAGTTCGATGAGACATCCTAGAATGAGGTTTAAATAGAATTAGTCCATTCGCGCGAGGAATCGGTGTTTGGTAGAATTGCTCTTAGCATAGAACACAAAAACAACCTTAAATAGAGAAAAACCCTTAATTGCATCAAGTTACTCAGTAGAAGGACCCAACGTTTTAATCATCTATTTATTTCTCGCATTTACATAGTTAATTTTATAGTTATCTTTAGAATTGCAACTATATCCTATGTTTATTTCCATTTCATGATTTTATGCAAATGTCTACTTATTGAATGAATGCTTTTCCGAATGAAACAAACTCCCTGTGATTTGATAGTTGGTTCTTACCGTTTTATATTACTTGTGACTCAGTACACTTGTTGATAAATTTCACAGTTGTAATAGAGGCAAAAAAAGTATTTTGGCGCCTTTGCCGGGGAGTTTCTTTCCATTTAGGAAAGTTTAGTTCAATTTGTAGGCATTGATTCTTTATTCTTTTATTAATTTTTGTGTGAATAGTTAGTTTAGAATTTATTTTTTCTCTTGGATTGGTTAACCGTTGCTCTTCTAGGATGTTCCTCCAGAAGGCGGTTGCTTCTGGAGGAAGCAACCTGGCTCGCTTGGGCGAGCTGGGTGGCAAGCTCTTCCCCTATTTTCCTATAAATAGAGGGAGGAGTGAAGGAGAAAGGGGTTCAGCCCTTCTGGTACTTCGTAATCACTTAAAATTAGTGAGGAAAATTGTTTCCATGTAGAAAATCCAAGCCGAGGCGCTTTCGTAACGTTTCCGTAACGTTTCCCTGGGTGATTTCGCGAAGATTTTCAACCGTTCTTTGTCGTTCGTCGTTTCGTTCTTCGTCGTTCTTCAATCTTCAACCGGTAAGTTCCCGAAATTGAACTTTTCAATTCATTCTATGTACCCTTGGTGGTCCCCATTTGTTTCGTGTACTTTTATTCTCATTTCATTTACTTTCCGTACCCCCTTTTGACGTGGTTTAGTCATTTACTTAAGTCATTTTCTCGCCTAATCAAAAAATAAAATAAATTTCCACCAATTATTTGATTTGTAATATCCGTTAATTTTTGTTAAAATGAAATTCGACCGTTCGGTCATGCCGTAACCACGTTGGAAACCAAAAAAAGGTAAAGTAATAATATAATAATCAAAAAATATCTTTTAGTAAAATAAACCAAAAAAATCAATCGGACATTTCTCTTTGGGATTTCTCTTTCTTAATTGAATTGACTAATAACTAAAGTGAAACTAAGGCTAAAATCAACTCGCAAGGTCAAGCTCGTCCGCAAAAAATCAATAAAAAGGATTTTAAGGTTCGATACCTCAGTTTTTCTCACCAAGTAAAAATGGGTCATTTTAAGGTCCAACGCCTTAAAAGGACCTCCTTCCAAGTAAAAATAATCGCTTGATTGGCCCTATAGAAAGAACTACGTAGGTCTGATTTCCTCTTCGATGGAGGGTACGTAGGAGCAAGAGCCCCGCTTTTGTCGACCTCAAAAATAAAAAAGAAATAAAAGTTTAGGTACACAATTTCACAAAATTCTAAAATTAAGGTTGTTGTCCTTTGGGACAAACGTGAGAGGTGCTAATACATTCCTCAAACGTAAATACAACTCCCGAATCTGGAATATTCTTCATGACCGGTTTCCTTCGGTTTTTTCGACGTTTTCCACAAATAAACGTTGGTGGTGACTCCGCGCGTATTCCTTTCTTGGGACACGCACCCGTGAGCCCCACCTCGCTCGCCCGCAAAAGGGCAGGTTGCGACAGTTGGCGACTCCACTGCAGACTGTTTTTGTGAGTTAGGCCTATTTTAGCAAATTGTGGAATTGTGAAACTTTGTGTGTGCATTTTTTTTGAACTGTGTAAATATAATAAATGTTGTCTTTTCCACATTTTTACACTGCATTCTAAGCACCCACGTGTTTGAGTAAAAAAAGGGGCCCTATACCCGGGTCCATGGGAATATAAGGAGTGGAGATGAATCTATGGTCATGCTAGGTCTCCGACTTGCTTGATAATAGTGAAACCTTGTTTAGAGTTTTCTCTCTTTATAATGTGTTGTCGCTGGTATTCCATACTGCCGCAATATTATTATCTTGAGTGATGATACCTCTAGAAAACAACCATGTGAGATATGGATCGTTGGGAGTAGTTATTAGAGACCCCTAGATATTATCCTATAGATCCCCAAATAGGGGCACAGAGCAAACACGCTGCGTGCCATTTTAAACACTGCCATGCATATAGCCTAAATGTCATGTACGCCTTTGCTGTATGATTATTTGTGGATATTGCCATACTGTGTACATCCCCGTGTTACGCTTTTGCACGTCTGCATCATGTTGTCACACATGCATTGTATGTTGGTCTCGTCTTTTGTCACGGGAAGCTGGAAGGTCCATATCACCTTCTTAACTGTACACATGAGGCACTTCACCCCCAAATGCGCAAGTAAGAAGAGATGATTTTCCGGGCTCTCGTGTCCGTAAATGCATTCATATCATGCATCTCTTCAAGGCATCATAATGAATATATCGTTCCTGCATTTGTCTGTTATCATATTCCAGCGTCACATTTTGCATGAGTCATTGCATCATCATGCATATGCATTCTACATACTTTTTGTTCTACAAATTGCATACCTTTTGTTTTCATGCATGATCCTTGCATTTTCCTCTGCAAAACAAAAACAAAAAAAAGGAAGCATGAAAATTCACGCTGCATATGTTCGGTACCATAAGCCAACCATGTTGGGATCATAAACCCATTTCACTTAAAAACAAAATAATTGAACATGGTACCTAATGCATGGTTAACTAAGAAAAGATGTTTCTTGGGGCATTTCAATCTCATAATTACATTTTTCATGCATGACATGTGTATTCCCGAGTCTTTCATCCCTATGAAATGTTGTTGGAGTATTGGCGATCAAAATTTCCATTCCCTGGGTTATGGGGTTGAACCAAGCTCGTGCTTTTACGGAAAGGTTCATCGAGTTAAGTTGAAGTATGAAAGTAACCATCTTGCAAAAAATTCTGGCAAAAGATGGATCGTGTTACATCGCTGCTTCGTCTACTGCCAAACACATTTAGGACTGTCGATGTCCCTGTTACTTCTAGTTTCACCTTGACGAAGATGTCATGGACCATGTTGAAAATCTAAATTGATTCAACCCCATATCCTGCGTAAAAATTCGCAATACTTCAACTATGCATCATTCGCATACATCCATGTTGTTCATTGGTTGCATTGCTCATTGTATTCTTTCCTTGAAAAAAAAAGAACTTAATCATTGTTATAAAAAAGAAAAGAACACGGTTTACGGTGCTCTTACCAAACCTGTGCTAGAGCTAGAGTAATGGGTGAAGTAGAGGAGGTGCAAGAGCAGATGAAGGCCGACATGGAGGAGCAAATGGCCACAATCATGGAGGCCATGATGAGCATGAAGAAGATAATGGAAGCTGATGCGGTTGCAATTGCTGCTACTAGCGCTGTTGTTAAGGTGAACCCGATGCCCCCATCTGATCTCAACCAATGAATCATCCAACCTCAGATATGGTAGGCAAAGATTTGGGAAGTACGGACGACCCCATGATGTGCAAATTCAAAACGAGCACGCCTTCCCGCCACATGTCCCAACTATACTCCACCCAATGTGGCGTACACTCCCAATAAGGATGTCAATAACTCTACTCCCGTACTCATTGAAATGTCTCTCAACCCATGGGGGAGGCACATGAAATTCCCCACCACAATCTAGCCGACTTCGAGCCTTGCCTCGGATATGCCACTGAAGGGCATTGAAGGAGGTGAAGATTATGCCTTTGCTAACCTAGAAGAGTTATTCCTAGTACCCAATATCATCACCCCTCCCAAGTTCAAGGTACTGGACTTTGACAAGTACAAGGGGACTACTTGCCCCAAGAACCATCTAAAGATGTATTGTTGGAAGATGGGGGCATACGCAAACGATGAGGAATTGCTGATACATTCCTTCCAAGAAAGTCTTACTGGGGTAGCTGTTACCTGGTACGCTAACTTGGAACCTTCCCGAGTCCATTCTTGGAAGGACCTAATGGTTGCCTTCGTTAGGCAATATCAGTAAAATTTTGATATGGTTCCGGATAGGATGCAACTACAGAACATGTGCAAAAAGGGGCACAGATCTTTCAAAGAATGCGCCCAAAGGTGGAGAGACCTGGCAGCTCAAGTGGCACCTCAGTGACGGAGAAAAAAATGATAACAATGATAGTAGACACATTACCAGTTTTCTACTATGAAAAGATGGTGGGCTACACACCTTCAAGCTTTGCTGATTTAGTTTTCACCGACGAAAGGATCAAAGTAGGTATGAAAAGAGGCAAATTTGGTCATCCTGCTTTGATAAAAACTGGGGCAAATGAAAAGGATGAGAATGAGGGAGACACCCATGCTATGGCTTCCATTCCTATATGGCCAAGTTTCCCACTAACCCAACAATGTCATTACTCAGCCAATAACAAACCTTCTCCTTACCCACCACCCAGTTATCCACAAAGGCCATCCCTAAATCAACCACAAAGTCTGTCTACCGCACTTCCAATGACGAACACCACCTTTAGAACAAACCAAAACACCAACCAAGAAATGAATTTTGTAGTGAAAAAGTCTATAGAATTCACCCCAATTTCGGTGTCCTATGCTGACTTGCTCCCATATCTACTTGATAATTCAATGGTAGCCATAACCCCAGCCAAGGTTCACCAACCTCCATTTCTCCAAGAATACGACTCAAACGCAATGTGTGCTTTTCATGGAGAAGCCCCGGGGCGTTCCATTGAGCATTGTAGGGCCCTGAAGCGTAAGGTGCAAGGTCTAATTGATGCGGGCTGGCTGAAATTTGAGGAGAATCGCGTGTAAATCCTGACATTGACAAGAGATGCCACACATGGGGCAATTTTGAAGGCTGTTGTTAGATGTCTCTAATGACTCATCAGGATTTTCAAGTTTATACCATTATTGTAAACCACAGTTACGATGCTAAATAAAATGGATAAATTTGATATCTTTGTCCCTCATCCTCTCACAAACACATATTTGCTTATTCAACTTTCACCGGAATATGGGTGCAAGCCATTGGTCTGTTTGCTCAAGCGACCTGTGCTCCTGAGTTTGGACTTCCAAGACCGTTCAATCAAAGATTACTCGTCTTGCACGTTGGTGGGGGTGCTGTAAAATAAAGAGTAAAGTTCAAAACAAATAAGTTTCAAAATAAAAGAAAAAAAGCATTTGATTGACTGTGTTTTCAAGACGTTCATGTGACCTCATTTTATCATTCCAGAAAGTTTGTCTTTTTAGAGTGAAGTGAGTTATCAAGAATAGGATGTGGGACAAATGGCCTCAGTTATCTTAAGAAGGGGGGGTTGAATTAAGATACAAAGACTATTCCCTAATTAAACTTTCACTCTCTCTTTTTGGATTAACAATGCACCCTTAACATGAATTACTCAAAAGACAATTCAAAATAAACTTCTTTAAAGAAAAATATAAATAGCAATAAATAAAAGAAGTTTAAGGGAAGAGAGGAATGCAAACTTGATTTATATTGGTTCGGCCACTTCCCGTGCCTACATCCAGTCCTCAAGCAACCCACTTGAGATTTTCCACTCTCTTTGTAAAACTCATTTTACAAAGTCTGAACCACACAGGGACAACCCTTCCCTTGTGTTCAAGAATCCTCTACAACAAGAGACCCATGGTCTCTTAATCCATTTTCAGAAATAAGAAGAAGAGAAGAAGAAATCTCTCTTAAAGGAGATAGATTGTACAATGAAGATCAATCAAAATTCCTTATTGAATATGCAAGTGGTTGACCAAGGAATCTTTTTGAGAGGATAAAGACATTTCAGTTCAGAAAAACTCTTAATCTTTTGAGAGGATAAAGTTTTTTGGGCAATGAAAACTCTCTTTAAATTCGTGTTTCCAAGTCACCTTTGATGGCCATTCATAAAACATTTGAATAGATGTGACTCTTGGAAATTATTTTCTGAAAATCCCCTCTGGTAATCGATTGCAAGACTTGTGTAAACGATTACCATCCATGTGTAATCAATTGCACATTATAAGTTTTGAAATTCTAATTTCTAGTGACTGTTATAAACATTTTCAACTGCTGGTAATCGATTACCAGAGAGTAAATCGCAATTTGAAATGATTTAGATAGAATTCTTTGGCCAAACCTTTTGCTTTTTAAATTTGGAAACTTCTTCCTAAGATTCTAGAGATCAACTTGATCATATATCTTGATTTTCTTGGATTCTTGGATTCTTGTCTTAGAAGCACTTGATCCTGTGGCATCATCAAAACATCTTGCTTCTACATAGGAGTCATTTGACTTAATCCATCAACTGAAAAAATCCTTCAAACTATTTCTCGTCCTTGAAAAATTCTTTTTGCGAGAATCAAATCGCCCCTTTCATTCTTCCTTGCTACAAGGTTGTGAAAACAATTGGTACCTCAAAGCCTTACACTGGGGCAATGAAAGGCACCATGCATAAACCTCAAACGAACCTAGGGGCAGATTAGAAGTTCTCACCCAATGGGTTCGCAGCTACAAGGTCATGACGAAAGACAACGATTGGTACCTCAAAGCCTTACACTGGGGCAATGAGGGGCACCGTGCATGAACCTCAAGCAAACCTAGGGGCAGATTAGAAGTTCTCACCCAATAGGTTCCCTGCTACAAGGTCATGATGAAAGACAACAATTGGTACCTCAAAGCCTTACACTGGGGCAATGAGGGGCACCGTGCATGAGCCTCAAGTGAACATAGGGGCCGATCAAAAGTTCTTACCCATCGATGTTTTTTAAACAAAAAAAAGGGGACAAACCCTAGGATTTCAATGGATTGATTAAAGATCAAACGACTCCATTGCCGTCACTCCAAAATGGTCAAGTGACTAAATCAAACAGAACACACACTCTGAGGGGGTTCCCGGAGAGATTTGCAAAAGATAGGATAAGGTTGCATGGACTATCACCTCTTTCAAAAGGACAGTCAATCTTTGTTTTCCAAAAAAAAAAATCAAATCAAAATCAAAATCACAAAATAGGGAAAGAATGTCATGAACATTGTACAACTTTCCATTGCATTGCATTGTTGCATATGAGGTCCGCATTTACCAAATTTCACGACAAAGGTTGCATGCATCTGCATCCCTAAAAATCATGTTAACTGCATAGATTTCCTACATCTAATGTCCGATCTTTTGAATTTGGGATGATCGGCCCTCTCGATGAGTCAATCTCTTGCTTTCTCATAAGGGTGGACCCTTGGGTACACGCCCTCGCCTTCAGAGGACTACACGTCCTCACCTTTAGAGGACTGCATGTCCTCACTTTCAGAGGACTACGCATCCTCACCTTCAGAGGACTACACATCCTCCACTTCAGAGGACTACACGTCCTCGCCTTCAGAGGGCTACACGCTCTCGTTTTCAGTGTGCTCCATATCCACACCTTAAGAGAATTTAAGGTCCTTTGCCCTTAGATGCTTAACCGAGACTTGCGCTCCCGGTTAAGGGGCCAGTAGTTTCCTTTTATTAGTTCCTTGGCCACCCCCTGATATTGGAGGGCGACCAACTGTGCGAGCACAGCCAGAGAGGGAGGCTATCACGCTGCTACTATACATACCGGGGCAAGATTTCACCCGTGCCGCTGCAAAGAGACGAGTGCGGATCGTGTGCACCAACATGACCACTCTTACACAAATACAGATGACGTTGCTACTTAGAAACATTCTGCCCAACGACCACAATGCCGATCTCCCCCGGTGGAAGTATCAGTTGGTCTGTGTCGTTCCGACGTAGGTAAGTATGCATATGGCTAAACTGATTTCTGATGCCATCCACTATTTGCAGGGATCGTGCCCACAAGACACCCAGCGGACCCGGAGAAGTCCAAAAGGGTCCTGGGGTTTCCAGCTCTAGTTACAGGCCTCTGTCCGTCCTACAGGGTGCCCGTCCCCCCAGCAAGGTCATGCCATCGTGACATAGGTAAGTATGCACGTGGCTCAACTGATTTCTGATGTCATCTATTATTTGCAGGGGTAGCACACACAAGACACCCAGTGGACCCGGAGGAGCCCAACAGGGTCCTGGGGTCTCCAGCTCTGGTTACGGGCCTCTGTCAATCCTACAGGGTGCCCATCCCCCCCAGCAAGTTCATGCCATCGTGACATAGGTAAGTAGGCACATCTCTCAACTGATTTCTGATGTCATCTATTGTTTGTAGGGATCACGCCCGCAAGACACTCTGTGAACCCGGAGAAGTCCAATAGGGTCTTGGAGTTGCCAGCTCTGATTACGGGCCTCTGTCGGTTCTACGGGGTGCCTGTCGCCCCCAGCAAGGTCATCAGGCCCCCTACTAATTGAGTTTTCATCAAGAAGTACTGCGCCCCCAGGCAGGCACAGGGCGAAACACCCCAGCAACCTGGGGATGGCCTGCAGCGGGCAACAGACGCACCGCCACCACCTCCAGAGTTCACCTCAGCTCATCCACATAAAAGTTAGAGCATTGCCTACGACACATGGCCGACCAATAGACGACCAAGTCCAAAGCCAAAGGTAAGCAAAGTACTAGGTCCGTGACCAACAAGTCATAAGGCGTCCAGCTCAAGACGTTAAAGAAGTGCTACTAGGAGGCAACCTAGTACCTTTTGAATCTATGCTTGTTATTTGATCACTTTTTATAGTAGGAAGCACCTAGTTGCTCATGATCCTAGGAATTTAAATAAAACAAGCACAAGCTCAGAAGGTAGTCATACCTCACAAAATATATGTATGTGTGTTTAGGTAGCAAGATACCTTGGATATGCATGTATATAGCAAAAACATCTCACAAAATATATATATATGTATGTTTAGGTAGCAAGATACCTTGGATATGCATGTATATAGCAAAAATATCTCACGAAATATATATATATATATATATATATATATATATATATATATATATATATATATATATATATATATATATATGTGTGTGTGTGTGTGTGTGTGTGTGTGTGTGTGTGTATGTGTGTGTGTGTGTATGTTTAGGTAGCAAGATACCTTGGATATGCATGTATATAGCAAAAATACCTCACAAAAATATACACATGTTTAGGTAGCAAAATACCTCAAGAAAAGAAAAAAACAAAAACAAACAAGAAATAAACACATGATAAAAAGGAAAAGAGTAAAAAGAAAAATAAGTTGTCTAGCTGAAAAACCAACATGCTTGTGAAAAGAGATAATTTCCAAATTTTCTTTGAAAAAATTCACTGATAATAACCAGTTTTTGAACAAAAATGTGTGTACACATTTGAAGGGTAAATGCTGTGAAAGTTTTTCCGAACACCCAAAATAGACTCGGATGAATGCACAATTTGATAAAAGAACATATTTTGGAAACACTGGGTTGACTTAAATAGGGAAAATGAATCCTGAGCCCTAGTGTCACATAACCATAAAAACTTGATGCTTGAGTGTCCTCATAGGTGCATGCATGACCAGTTTTGCATAAATTTTCCTAATCGTCATCGTTGCATGTGTGTCATGGAAATAATGTGGGGCATCCCCTTTATCCCTGAACCACTGTCCAAACCCTGACATATATCATGTCCAGCTATTCTACAAGCCTTGAGCCAAAATCCCAACTTACCATAAACCTTGACCCAGGGTGAGAATGCCAATCCTTGCCATCAGAAGAAAACAAAAAAGAAAATTCCCAATCAAAGAGTGGGAGAAAGCAAAAATGAAAGAAAATTCCCAATCAAAAAGTGGGAGAAAGCAAAAAAAAGAAAGAAAATTCCCGATCATGGATCGGAAGAAAACAGAAGAAACATCCAGAAAGGTCTTTGGACCAGACAATATTTGAACAATACAGAATTGTCACCAAGTAAACAAGAAAAGAAAGGAAACCACGATCTAAAGTGGTCCTCTCCCTTTCATTGCCAACCAAAATCCTGTGCACAAGTGACTTTCTCGCCCCGCACTAAACAAAAACAGAAAAGGAAAAGGCCAAAAATACTCAAAGCCAAATTTCCTACCAAGAAAACTAACCATTCCCAAGAAAAAGTCCTATTGATCCATGATCACGCATGTAATCTTTGATTTGATAGGAAATGATTTGCAAAATCAAGTCATGACATATCTATGGTTCAGAATTAGGATAAAACACTTACATGTGTGAGATTGATACACTTTGAGTGATTTTCTCCTATTCTTGTTGAACCCAATGTTTCCTCTAAATGGTAATTTAGAAACGAAATGCTAACATCCAAAATCTCATTTACGGTTATGAGAAAATTTCATCAGCATACTCTCCTTCCTCGATAGACACATTGTTTTTCATCCAAAAAGCATATGTTGCTCTGATCAGTTGGAAGTTTTGTCTCTTTACTAAAGCATGTTCGCATTTTAGTGAAGAAAACACCAAGACTATTTTTAGTCTCATAGTTATCAAGAACTACGTAGGTCTGAGTTCCTCATCACAAATTGAGGATAGGTAGGAGCAAAAGCCCTGCTTTTGTCGACCACCCCACCTTTTGTTACCGTGACCCAAGAGTCCGGTGGCATACGGAGCCACATGACCGTGGGATCCCCAAATCCGTATGTTCCATCATTTATCATTTGTATGTTCTCTTGTTTCTATGACTTTAGGGACTAATGTTTGTTTTGTTTTTTTCGATTGTCGTTTGTTTTGTGCATACATTTTGTTTGGATTGTTGCGTTAGTGCTTACTTCGTTATTGTCGGTAATGTTTGTTGAAATTCCGGAACCTTGTAGAGTTTTCCTTTAGGAACGTTGTCCTAAAAATAAAACGAACAAAAATCATGATAACACCAAGAATAGAAAAAGAAAGAGGTGTTGTGAACAAATATCGTGAAAAGAAAAGAGTTTTTATATGTAAAATTGTATGGAAAGATTTTGTGTGTGTATAAATAATGTGTGAAAAGAAATTCTTGTGCATGAGCAATGAGTGTGTATAAAGAAATTTTTGTATAAACCACGAGTGTATGTTGAAAATACGAAAAAGAAGTCTTTGAACAAGAATAGAGTTTTTATATAGACCATGTTGATATAAAGAGAAAGAGTTTTTAATGCGTGTGTATACAGAAAAAGTTTGTCGTGAATAGGAATGTAGGTGTACAAAGAAAAAGTTTTTCTCATAGATAACGATGGATGTATAGTTTTTGCGAACATAAAAAATGAAACAAAAAGAAAAAAGAAAGAAAGACCTCGAAGGTCGGCATGTTATGGTCATAGGAAGCATAAATCATTCGTAGAGAGCAAACATATCTTTTGGAAACAAGAGACTGACGCTAAGAGTTTATTTTCTAGAATAACCGAGATGAGAATGGATGGATTCATTGAACCGATGAAAGAACATAATTTGGAAATATTGGGTCTACTTGTGTAAATCCCAAGCCTTAGTATCACAATGCCATAAACTGGATGCTTGAGTACCCACCTAGCTGTAGCCATGACTAATTTTGCATGTTGTTCCCAAATCATCAATGTTACGCGTGCCTTGTGGAAATAATATGGAAATTCAACCCGAGACCGACACCTTGACACATGAATTTGTTTTGCCCCAGATATCAAAATCGGGCTCGCACGATGAAAAGACCATGTTGAGACACAACCTTAAGCTACTTTGAACCTTGGCCCATGAAAAGAATCCTCATCCTTTCCCCCGGAGAAAAGGACGGCAAAATCTCCTCAAGGGAGAGCGAATAACGAATACTAAAAACCCGAATTCCCAATCAAAGATCGGAAAGGAAGAAATGAAAAGAAAGAAAAGAAAAGGAAAAGAAGGATTCCCGATCAAAGATCGGAAGAAAGTAAAAAGAAAAAGATCGAAGAAAAAACAGAATAATTCCCGATCAATACAGGAAACCAGGAAAGAGAACGGAAGATCTTCTGACCAGATAAATTTTCGGCTGGGCAAATGACTGCCGGCAAAGGAAAACCCATTTTTGAAGTAGTTCTTCCTTTGGGATTGCCATTCAAGGTCGCTCCCGGTTGGCGGTATCCTGCCCCACATAAACAAAGAGGAAAATACCGAAACACCCAACTTTCTCTCCAAAAACACTACCCTCGGGAAAATCCTATTGATCCGTGATCGTGCATGTGATCTTTTGGTTCGATAGGAAATCATGTGCAAAATAAAGTCATGGTGCAACTATGGTTTGGGATTAGGGTAAAACACTTGCCTGTGTGAGATTTTATACACTATGTGAGATTTTATTCCCGGTTTCAGTTTGACCCGACGTTTCCCCTGAATGTTCATTTAAAAGCTAAATGTTGACATCCTGCCCTTCATTTTCAGTTACAAGGAAAATTACTTTTGGCATGGGTATATTGTTTCTCTAAGATATGGTGCTATCGCGAATGATTCATTTTTCCTTACTAAAGCATGTTCCCCTTTTTAGGTGAAAAAACCCGGTGGACCATTGGGTCCACCCTCAAATTTTATTAGAGTTCTATGAATTGATTACCTAGCGTTGTTCGTCTATCCTCCACCCTCAAATCTTATCCAGAGCCCCATGAATTGTTTGTCATTCATGCATCCTCCACCATCGAGTCTGGAGCCCCACGAATTGATTGCCTAGCGCTGTTCGTCTATCCTCCACCCTCAAATCTTATTCGGAGACCCATGAATTGATTGCCTAGCGCTGTTCATGCGTCCTCCACCATCGAGTCTGGAGCCCCACGAATTGATTGCCTAGCACTGTTCGTCTATCCACCACCCTTAAATCTTATTTGGAGACCCATGAATTAATTGCCTAGCGCTGTTCATGCGTCCTCCACCATCGAGTCTGGAGCCCCACGAATTGACTGCCTGACGCTGTTCGTCTATCCTCCACCCTCAAATCTTATTCGGAGACCCATGAATTGACTGCCTAGCGCTGTTCATGCGTCCTCAACCATCGAGTCTGGAGCACCACGAATTGAATGCCTAGCGTCGTTCTTCTATCCTCCACCCTCAAATCTTATTCGGAGACCCATGAATTGATTCCCTAGCGCTGTTCATGCATCCTCCACCATCGAGTCTGGAGCCCCACGAATTGATTGCCTAGCGTTGTTCGTCTATCCTCCACCCTCAAATCTTATTCGGAGTCCCATGAATTGATTGCCTAGCACTATTCATGCATCCTCCACCATCGAGTCTGGAGCCCCACGAATTGATTGCCTAGCGTTGTTCGTCTATCCTCCACCCTCAAATGTTATTAAGAGACCCATGAATTGATTGCCTAGCGATGTTCATACGTCCTCCACCATCGAGTCTGGAGCCCCACGAATTGATTGCCTAGCGTTGTTCGTCTATCCTCCACCCTCAAATCTTATTCAAAGACCCATGAATTGATTTCATAGCGCTGTTCATGTGTCCTCCACCATCAAATCTAGAGCCCCACGAATTGATTCCCTAGCATTGTTCGTCTATCCTTCACCCTCAAATTTTATTCGGAGTTCAATGAATTGAGTGCCTAACGCTGTTCATGCGTCCTCCACCGTCGAGTCTGGAGCCCCAAGAATTGATTGCCTAGCGCTGTTCCTCTATCCTCCACCCTAAAATTTTATTCGGAGTCCCTTGAATTGATTGCCTAGAGTTGTTCATGTGTCCTCCACCATCGAGTCTGGAGACCCACGAATTGATTGCCTATCACTGTTCGTCTATCCACCACCCTCAAATCTTATTCGAAGACCCATGAATTGATTGCCTAGAGTTGTTCATGCGTCCTCCACCACCGAGTCTGGAGCCCCACGAATTGATTGCCTAGCGCTGTTCGTCTTTCCTCCACCCTCAAATCTTATTCGGAGACCCATGAATTGATTGCCTAGCGCTGTTCATACGTCCTCCACCATCGAGTCTGGAGGCCCACGAATTGATTGCCTAGCGCTGTTCGTCTATCCTCCACCCTCAAATCTTATTGAGAGATCCATGAATTGATTGCCTAGCGCTGTTCATGCATCCTCCACCATCGAGTCTGGAGCCCCACGAATTGATTGCCTAGCTTTGTTCGTCTATCCTCCACCCTCAAATCTAATTCGGATTCCCATGAATTGATGGCCTAGCGCTGTTAATTCATCCTCCACCATCAAGTCCAGAGCCCCATGAATTGATTTCCTAGCGTTGTTCGTCTATCCTCCACCCTCAAATTTTATTCGGAGTTCCATGAATTGAGTGCCTAGCGTTGTTCATGCGTCCTCCAGCGTCGAGCCTGGAGCCCCACGAATTCATTTCCTAGCGTTGTTTGTCTATCCTCCACCCAAAAATCTTATTCGGATTCCCATTAATTGATTGCCTAGTGATGTTCATTCATCCTCCACCGTCGAGTCTGCAGCCCCACGAATTGATTGCCTTGCGTTGTGTGTCTATCCTCCACCCTCAAATCTTATTCGGATTCCCATGAATTGATTGCCTAGCGCTGTTCATGGGTCCTCCACCATCGAGTCTAGAGCCCCACGAATTGATTGCCTAGCGTTGTTCGTCTATCCTCCACCCTCAACTTTCATTCGGATTTCAATGAATTGACTGCCTAGCACTATTCATGCGTCCTCCACCGTCGAGTCTGGAGCCCCATGAATTGATAGCCTAGCGCTGTTCGTCTATCCTCCACCCTCAAATTTTATTCGGAGTCCCATGAATTGATTGTCTAGCGTTGTTCATGTGTCCTCCACCATCGAGTCTGGAGACCCACGAATTGATTGCCTATCACTGTTCGTCTATCCACCACCCTCAAATCTTATTCGGAGACCCATGAATTGATTGCCTAGCGTTGTTCATGCGTCCTCCACCATCGAGTCTGGAGCCCAACGAATTGATTGCCTAGCGCTGTTTGTCTATCATCCACCCTCAAATCTTATTCAGAGATCCATGAATTGATTGCCTAGCACTGTTCATGCATCCTCCACCATAAAGTGTGGAGCCCCATGAGTTGATTGCCTAGCGTTGTTCGTCTATCCTCCACCCTCAAATTTTATTCAGAGATCCATGAATTGATTGCCTAGCATTGTTAATGCATCCTCCACCATCGAGTGTGGAGCCCCACGAATTGATTGCCTAGCGCTGTTCGTCTATCTTCCACCCTCAAATCTTATTGGGTGTCCCATGAATTGATTGCCTAGCGTTGTTCATGTGTCCTCCACCATCGAGTCTGGAGCCCCACGAATTGATTGCCTAGCTTTGTTCATCTATCCTCAACCCTCAAATCTTATTCGGATTCCCATTAATTGATTGCCTAGCGCTGTTCATTCATCCTCCATTGGTGACTCTGGAGCCCCACGAATTGATTGCCTAGCGCTGTTCGTCTATCCTCCACCCTCAAATTTTATTCGGATTCCCATGAATTGATTACCTAGCGTTGTTCATGTGTCCTCCACCATCGAGTCTGGAGACCCACGAATTGATTGCCTATCACTGTTCGTCTATCCACCACCCTCAAATCTTATTCGAAGACCCATGAATTGATTGCCTAGAGTTGTTCATGCGTCCTCCACCACCGAGTCTGGAGCCCCACGAATTGATTGCCTAGCGCTGTTCGTCCATCCTCCACCCTCAAATCTTATTCGGAGACCCATGAATTGATTGCCTAGCGCTGTTCATACGTCCTCCACCATCGAGTCTGGAGTCCTACGAATTGATTGCCTAGCGCTGTTCGTCTATCCTCCACCCTCAAATCTTATTGAGAAATCCATGAATTGATTGCCTAGCGCTGTTCATGCATCCTCCACCATCGAGTGTGGAGCCCCACGAATTGATTGCCTTGCGCTGTTCGTCTATCTTCCACCCTCAAATCTTATTTGGAGACCCATGAATTGATTGCCTAGCGTTGTTCATGCGTCCTCCACCATCGAGTCTGGATCCCCACGAATTGACTGCCTAGCGTGGTTCATCTATCCTCCACCCTCAAATCTAATTCGGATTCCCATGAATTGATTGCCTAGCGCTCTTAATTCATCCTACCCCATCGAGTCCGGAACCCCATGAATTGATTGCCTAGCGTTGTTCGTCTATCCTCCTCCCTCAAATTTTATTCGGAGTTCCATGAATTGAGTGCTTAGGGTTGTTCATGCGTCCTCCACCGTCGAGTCTTGAGCCCCACGATTTGATTGCCTAGCGTTGTTTGTCTATCCTCCTCCCTCAAATCTTATTCAGATTCGCATGAATTGATTGCCTAGCGCTGTTCATTGATCCTCCACCGTCGACTCTGGAGCCCCAAGAATTGATTGCCTAGCGCTGTTCCTCTATCCTCCACCCTCAAATCTTATTCGGAGACCCATGAATTGATTGCCTAGCGCTCTTCATGCGTCCTCCACCATCGAGTCTGGAGCCCCACGAATTGATTGCCTAGCGTTGTTTATCTATCCTCCACCCTCAAATCTAATTCGGATTCCCTTGAATTGATTGCCTAGCGCTGTTAATCCATCCTCCCCCATCGAGTCTGGAACCCCATGAATTGATTGCCTAGCGTTGTTCGTCTATCCTCCACCCTCAAATTTTATTCGGAGTTCCATGAATTGAGTGCCTAGCGTTGTTCATGCATCCTCCACCATCGAGTCTGGAGCCCCACGAATTGATTGCCTAGCACTGTTCGTCTATCCACCACCCTTAAATCTTATTTGGAGACCCATGAATTAATTGCCTAGCGCTGTTCATGCGTCCTCCACCATCGAGTCTGGAGCCCCACGAATTGACTGCCTGACGCTGTTCGTCTATCCTCCACCCTCAAATCTTATTCGGAGACCCATGAATTGACTGCCTAGCGCTGTTCGTCCATCCTCCACCCTCAAATCTTATTCGGAGACCCATGAATTGATTGCCTAGCGCTGTTCATGCGTCCTCCACCATCGAGTCTGGAGTCCCACGAATTGATTGCCTAGCGCTGTTCGTCTATCCTCCACCCTCAAATCTTATTGAGAGATCCATGAATTGATTGCCTAGCGCTGTTCATGCATCCTCCACCATCGAGTCTGGAGCCCCACGAATTGATTGCCTAGCTTTGTTCGTCTATCCTCCACCCTCAAATCTAATTCGGATTCCCATGAATTGATGGCCTAGCGCTGTTAA
The DNA here is from genome assembly GCF_000004515.6 of Glycine max. NCBI lineage: Eukaryota > Viridiplantae > Streptophyta > Magnoliopsida > Fabales > Fabaceae > Glycine > Glycine max. The sequence continues at coordinate 20,194,198 of NC_038243.2, forward strand.
TTCATCCTCCACCATCAAGTCCAGAGCCCCATGAATTGATTTCCTAGCGTTGTTCGTCTATCCTCCACCCTCAAATTTTATTCGGAGTTCCATGAATTGAGTGCCTAGCGTTGTTCATGCGTCCTCCAGCGTCGAGCCTGGAGCCCCACGAATTCATTTCCTAGCGTTGTTTGTCTATCCTCCACCCAAAAATCTTATTCGGATTCCCATTAATTGATTGCCTAGTGATGTTCATTCATCCTCCACCGTCGAGTCTGCAGCCCCACGAATTGATTGCCTTGCGTTGTGTGTCTATCCTCCACCCTCAAATCTTATTCGGATTCCCATGAATTGATTGCCTAGCGCTGTTCATGGGTCCTCCACCATCGAGTCTAGAGCCCCACGAATTGATTGCCTAGCGTTGTTCGTCTATCCTCCACCCTCAACTTTCATTCGGATTTCAATGAATTGACTGCCTAGCACTATTCATGCGTCCTCCACCGTCGAGTCTGGAGCCCCATGAATTGATAGCCTAGCGCTGTTCGTCTATCCTCCACCCTCAAATTTTATTCGGAGTCCCATGAATTGATTGTCTAGCGTTGTTCATGTGTCCTCCACCATCGAGTCTGGAGACCCACGAATTGATTGCCTATCACTGTTCGTCTATCCACCACCCTCAAATCTTATTCGGAGACCCATGAATTGATTGCCTAGCGTTGTTCATGCGTCCTCCACCATCGAGTCTGGAGCCCAACGAATTGATTGCCTAGCGCTGTTTGTCTATCATCCACCCTCAAATCTTATTCAGAGATCCATGAATTGATTGCCTAGCACTGTTCATGCATCCTCCACCATAAAGTGTGGAGCCCCATGAGTTGATTGCCTAGCGTTGTTCGTCTATCCTCCACCCTCAAATTTTATTCAGAGATCCATGAATTGATTGCCTAGCATTGTTAATGCATCCTCCACCATCGAGTGTGGAGCCCCACGAATTGATTGCCTAGCGCTGTTCGTCTATCTTCCACCCTCAAATCTTATTGGGTGTCCCATGAATTGATTGCCTAGCGTTGTTCATGTGTCCTCCACCATCGAGTCTGGAGCCCCACGAATTGATTGCCTAGCTTTGTTCATCTATCCTCAACCCTCAAATCTTATTCGGATTCCCATTAATTGATTGCCTAGCTGTTGTTCATTCATCCTCCATTTGTGAGTCTGGAGCCCCACGAATTGAT